>NW_024424452.1:55190607-55460219 GCF_017311325.1 Ursus maritimus
AAGAGTCAGCTGGAGAGGGAGAAGCAGACTCCCCACTGAGCAGGGAGCCCATGTGGGACTAGATCCCTGAGCTGAAGGTAGATGCTTAACCGACTGAGCCACCCAGGTGCCCTGAAAAATTTTCCCTAGTTTCATCCAATTTTTGTAAATTGAATCTGGGCAAGGTCCTCAGATGGGCGAATTTTATTCCATGAGCACTTGTACAGTCTTCCAAGGGCCTACGAGGAAAATGTCTTGAGATATCTTCTGACTAAGTTGTGCTCCTTGATCAGCAAGGTCTATTACAGGTCACAATACCTGATACCATTCTGTTTTTTTAAGTTTGTCTTTAAAGCAAAAATTTGAGTTGAGGTCTGATATTGGTGGGCAAAGAAAAGAAATGAGAATGGATTATACATTTTTGGTTTTTATGTGGTATTAAAAAATTACTGAACTTTTTTATATATTGAAGAGGTTGGTAATAAAATATAGTTGTGATGAGCAAGGTAGGAAGTTCTTTTGTAATTCTTTAACTTTATAAAAAATATATTAGAAAACATAAGAAATGTATGTAGTTATTTTCATTCTACCTCCTATTATGTTCCATTGATTGCTTGTTTGTCTGCCTGGAGACGGCATGCCTTACGAGGGCAGAAATTCTGTTTACCTGTCTTCCCTAATTAGCAGTTTATTTCAGTTCTCTAGCTTATCTCTTTGACATCTCATTGCAACCCAGGCATGAGTTAAAATATTTCAAATTGATTTTTATTATTTTCATAGATGCAATCAAACATTTATTTTAACATTCGTTGTTCCTTCCTTATTATTTATTGCATTTCTCTAATATGAAAGCACTTACAGAATGTACATTAGATTTCACTGTATTCTCCAAAACACTGTTCAGTCTGGTGAGTTGTTTGCAAATTCTCATTAGTTGTCAAGATTGTTGCAGTGCTATCATACAGCACCCATTAGTCAATAAACTATCGCATTATAGTAAACACTCCATTCCCACTACTCTTATAATTTATTTCCTGGAAGATATTTGGTGGGAGTTGAGTGGTATACGAATAGGAATCAATAGCCTTTATTTTATTTTATTTATTATTTTATTATCTTTTTTAAAAGTTATATCCAGTTGCCTTAAAAAGTTACAGATTTTCTAGGATTTTTAAAAACCAAGTTTGATAAATGGGAAATTATCCATTCATGTGTACAGTATCTCTAGATGTTAGTTAATGAATATATTAAGATATTTTTCAGAGTAAAGAATTGCATTGTTAATGCTGTAGATGTGCTTTAGAGAACGAGGTAAGATTGAGATGTCTTGCCACACAAATTCAGCTGTTTACCTCTAGTGTAGTATGACTTCCATGGGTCTGTAGGCACCAGGGAGAGTTGAACTGGGTATCATTACGCTATCACTAAAATGTAAGTTAGCTTTACGGAGAAAAAGTGTTTCTCTTAAGAAGAAGATAAAAGGAAAGTTTAATGCCTAGTTTGGCTGTTAGCACACAGAAAGTGTACACAAATAATCAAATCTTACACATGTAATTCTTATGTTTCAGTACCATCGATTCTGAAGAATACAGTGGATTACATTGAAGTGTCAAAGTCTGTTATGCTTTCATTAATTAGTTTTCTTTTTAAATTCAACCCATTCCTTCTTTAGTTTATTGAATGAGGAGTTGGGGTTATAGTTATGGACATACTTTTTATGTAAATCTTTAAATTTGCAAGTGTTGTAAATATAAACTTTTCTCAATATTATTCTTACATATTGATTACTATGTAAGAAATCTGAAAATGGTTGCTTATTAATTGCGAGATTGCCAGAGTGGGGAAATGGATCAACCAACAAAGCCAAAGTATTTTTTAAATTTCTTTTTAGAATTTTTTTTTTTTTTTAAATCATTGATCCTTATTTGACTTATGGAAACCAACTGAAAGAGAGGTAGATGGCTAAGTAATGTGTTGTATGATAGTTCATTAAACCTCATGTTCTTCATATTCTTTTTTGGAGCTCAAATCCTTTGGCCATTATCTTGGCTGTCTATTTTGGCTTTTTTAGTTGATGAAGCATTCAATTTAAAATGGGCTATAAACATAAGCATTAACTGCTTTTCAGTGTATGTATGAGATCTTCCAAGTCAATGGTAATTTAACACATGACATGTCATCACCACAACATTTATGTTTTTTCACGTAAAGCTAAGATTTCAGACGAGGAAACTAGAAATAAAATGGTATTGGTATGTGGTCAAGCATCTTCAAAAAATACATGGGAAAATAAGTTTTTTAAAAACAATTGATTATTTTTAGATAAACAGAATGCTTACTTTTATTCTGTACACATAAGATACTAACAAAAGCAATTCTTTTTTTAAAAAATCACATTTTAGAGGAGTGGAAGTTTAAGGTATGATTCTGAAGAGAAAGTTACTTCAAATTATGTTTCTAAAAGTATAATGAAAATAAAATAATCATTTAAAACATCAGGATAACCAAACTTCCAGTTATCTACTGTAGACTGGAGGCCTTACCAATAACATAAACAGTTAACACATTTTCTATGTTTCTAATTAACACAAATAATACCTAATTTTTTCTTGTTTTTTTTCAGTATTTCTAGGCTGTGTGGTTCCTCTGCCAGTTTTTTCAAATTGTTGGAAATGTCCAAAAAATTTTCCAATATATTCATTTTTTAAAAAAAAATCTGTGTATAAGTAGACCTATGGAGTTTAAACCTGTGTTGAAAGTCAACTGTATATACACCTATGTCTATGTAGATGTTTCATGAAATATATTTTGAAGTCAGACATGCAATTGGGGATTATTCTGAAAACCATTCTGAAAACCAGTCCTTCTCAGACTTCATCAAACTCTCTTTAGGACCCGTTCTGATAAGGAAGATCTGTCTTGGCAGATTCACTCTTAGCAATATCCAACAATTTCCATGATACAAATGAGCATATGAATAGATATGATCATAATCACGTGTATTACTTTCGAATTTTAGGTTTGGTTTTGCACTGCTGAGTTTTTTTATGGCTTATTTGAGGTTAGTTGGAACATGGGAAACAATATAACATCATTTGTTCTTGGGATCAATACTTTTTGAATAAAATAACAGTTTAGGATCTAGGAAATTCCCTTGGCATGGTGGTTTAGGTAATAGCCATCAGGAAGGTAATGCAGATTTCTGTGACAAAGAAATAAATTACTTGAAGTCCCAGGACTCCATTCTTGAATACCCTTACCCCCAAATCTCCATTTGATTTGCAATTATAGGATTAAACAGTTGTAAGAATTCTGACTACTTCATTTTAAGGGATAAAATGAATGAAATAATATGAAGTGTCAACAACTCTATCTCAAAAGATGTATTTCCTTAAAACTAGTAGTTTCTGCAGAAGACAGTTCTGAAGATAAGACTCAGACATTTCTACTATTGCTCTTGAAATGCTACCTGTTTTTCTTCGATTGCTTCCAATTGTTAGCATTTCTCTCACATCAATGTGCTATCTGACCACAGTTTAAAAAGCCAAGGTGACAGCTACATTGTATTCCTGTTGATCATGCTTCTATTGATTAGATGGTTTGGGAAGAGTGTTGAACTACAGGAAGTTTCTGCACTGTCAGTCCCTAATTTGATTTACACGGTAACCATTTTGAGGACCAGAATCGTTTTTTATTTTATCCAGTTTCCAAAAGCTAAACTGTCCGTGCTTGAGAAACATAATGTCCAGTCAGTTGGAATTTTTCTCTAGCATAAGATTTCACTGATGTTATTTATTAACTATTACAATTTTAAGTAATAATAAAGAGCCCGAATATTTTAAATATGGAATTTCCTAGCAACTAGAAATTTATTAATTTGAAGGTAGCATTGGAGTGCATGTGATCCTAAATCAGATATTGGAGGACCCAGCTGGAGCATCAATGAATGAGTTATATCCTAGCTTCCTACTCAGAGTTTATGTAAACATAGAACAAATATGAAAACCAACTCTACACAATGGTCTGGTACTGTTTAAGAAAACACTCTTCCATACTTTCTAGGACTCACACTAAAGCAGACAGAACAAATGGCAATTATCATTGAATTTGGTTCCCCATTTAGTAATTTCCCTAGAAAACCTAGCTTATTATTTTATCAGAAATAAAATTATCATCCACCATTGATTTGATAAAACTAGTCCCATTCCAAATTCAAAATGTGTTAAGGTTAGTTATTAACTTGCAATGTAAAATAACCTATATTTTATTGTTATGTTTATTTTTAATTGTGAGCAAACCTATATATATATATATATACGCACATGGTAGACATCAACTGAGAAAGCTTTCTTTAATTATTTGGAAGAGACTTTAAATGCACTGAAAAAACATGCTAACTTCTTTGAAACAGAGTGTGGTAGGCAAAGTAACAACCCCTTAAATGCCCACAACTGTGAATGTATGTCCATGTGATTAAGAGTGAGGACCTTTAGTTGGGGAGCTGATCCTGGATTCTCCAAGTAGGTCCAGCTTATTCATGCAACCCCTGAGAGGCAGAGCGCCTTTCCCAGCTTTGGTCAAAGAGAAGGATGTGGAAACGGGAGAAGATTCTGAGAGCTGTAGTGGTGCGGGTTCAGAGAAGCAGGCTACTTACCGAGAAACGTGGGTGGCCTCTGCAAGTTGGAAAAAGGGAGGAAACAGAATCCCACTGAGAGCCTCCAGAGGGTAACCAGCCGGCGGACACCTTGATGTTAGCTCTGTGGGACGTGTATCAGACTTCCCGCCTGCAGAACTACTTATATTGGCACAACATATTTGTGTTGCTCATTTCACCAAGATTGTGGTAATTCCTTCTGAAGCAGTAGAAAATTACTACAAGAGTACTGGTTTTTAAAACTTACTGCCTTTCTGCTTCCACTCCTAATTCTCTTATTATCAAAAGAGCTGTGTTTAATCAGGTTTTATAGTGCCGTATCTATCCATGTCACAGAAAACTTGTGACTTCCTAAATAAAAAACTACTTGCATATGTTTCATCAATCCTTCAAAACTTAGGCAGATGAAAAATACCTCCTTTCAGTTGTAGTTATGTTCTCTTTAATAACACCCTTGTTTTTTTCATTAAATGAAGAATACCGTAACATCAGTGACAGACTCACTGATATTTTAGATTTTCCCAGTAGTTATAAACAGTTCCACCCATGATCTGAGATTGCTGGCAACAACTTTACCCTGAGCCTTCTCGGTTAATATTTGACCTTCTTCCTTAAGATGAGACAGGCAGATAAAAACAGATACGGAAATGCACTTACAACTTTTCATTTATTTTTCTTCTTTCTTTTCACTTTCAGTAACGCCCTCTACTGTTACCTTAGGAAGAAACAGTTTAGAAAAACAAAATGGATACTACCAGTGTCCAGCACCCAACCACCCAAAGCAACACAGGAAGTGACAGTGCAGATATTTTTCAACGCTTATAGTTGTTTCTAGAAACATCCTGAAAGCCCTCTCGGACATATTGTCAGTTTTACCTGGGTGGGAGATGATGGCCCAAAGGCTCTTCATTCTGCCACCAAACACAGATGGGCATTTTTAATGTGTTAAGCTTAGTTATTAACTTGCAATGTAAAATAACCTATATTTTATTGTTATGTTTATTTTTAATTGTGAACAAACCTGTATATTTCTTTTCTTGCCTTTATAACATTAATACACCTAAGTCACTTAAATTGTTTCATTTTATTTCAAAGACAAAACAGAAGAAAGGGGTGAATTTTGTCTGACATTCGTTTCATTGAATGGAAAACATCCATTTTTATGTAACTGATATCATCAAATTTAAGCTTGTAACCATGGACCTGTCTAGGAAGGGATATCCTTTTTGCAGAAGTCAATGTTAAACTTTCAGCATATGTTTTCTCTAGATAATTATGAAAGTCTGTTCCCTTTTGAAAAAAAAATACAATTTATCTCTTAGTTCTGAAATGACTTGCAGAGAAATTTAAAATGCCAGCATTTTAGATTTCAAATACAGTTCAAATATTTGGTGTACTAGTAATTATGCAAATGATAAAAATCAATGCATGTCAAGAATTTGTGTCTGATTTCCTATCAGATAAGTCTGTCGTAAAATGTCATTACCAAAGCAGGGAAAGCACTACTATGAGAAACAGAATTAACTTTAAAGTATCATCAGCTATTAAATTCTCTCTCTCTCTCTCTCTCTTTCTCTCTCTCTTTCTCTCTCTCACACACACACACACACACACACACACACACACACACACGAGGTTTTGGGGAAAACGTTTCAAACCTGCCCACAAATTAAATGTTGTGTTCACTAGCCTGTTCGATGTGTTCAATGACTGTCATTTATAATTAGTACACATTGAGCAACAAGATAGGTGTTATGTCAGGTGTTACATTAGGTAGAGAGAGGACTCTGCTCAAGAAACTTAATGGCAATTTCTATCGTGAGCAGAGATGTACACTGAATACAGAAAGCCCAGTTTACACTCTTTGGCTAAAACGTTAGCTTCATTTTCTCCTTAGCTTTTCCCAGAATGTGTGTGTTTTATCTGGAAAATGATCCATGCTTTTAATTTTCCTGACATGCTACATTGATGCAATGCCGTATAATTGAGCATTTATCGTTGTTATTATGCGGCGGCACTTCAGGTGATGTGGGGGAGCCAGCTTGCTTCCCAAATCCGCTGCTTCCTTATTTAGATTCCTGACATGGTGCTTCTGTTGCCAAATGCAAAACATATTGTACTGTCCTGTGAGTGGCTTTTTTTTTTTTCCTTTGTTAATAAGGTCACTCAAATGTAGCATTGAAGAATTGTGAATTGTGCTTAAGATCTTAACTAATGGCTGAAGGCTGAGAAATTAAAAAAAAACCTGTCTTTTATATTACTCTTTTTTTTCTCTTTTTTAAAAATTGTTACCGGTTTTTATGCAACCAGGAAAACATTCATATATTTTTATGCTTGCTTTTCTCATTTTAAGGCACTATTGTTTTAAAAATAATGATACTATTACTACCAATTCTAATCATAATATTCATCGCTCACACTTATATGGTACTTTTTATGGCCCACAAGCTATTCCAAGCAATTTCTATATATTAACTCAGGTTTCATAACAGTCTTTTCAGATATTACTATTATTATCCCCGTTTCATAGGTGAGATTGAGGTGTAAAAAATAAGAAAAGCTTGTCCAGCTACTGGGTGATAGAGCTTGGATTTGAACCGCAGGATTCTAGCTCGAGGGTCCATGCTCTTAAACCCTATAGGAAACCTGTTAACAAAGTTTATTTGAACAAAACTGACAAAATTTATTGATCAAGAGTGTTAATAATTGTTAAAGCATTTCTCTCTAGTGTTTATTTGAAAAAAGTTTTAATAAGTAAATGCACTGTGTATGTAAAATTTTGTGAAAATACTTTTTAAGTCACTAAATAAAATCACACAATTTCTTTTTCTTCCTTATATATTTTTGTCGTATTCTAGTACAATTTATTCTGCAGCTGCTACTTTATCCCACAGACTCCATATTGTCTCCCAAGGAAGGTTATATTTGCTGAAATGTTACGTGGTCTTAAACCAGATCAAAGTTCATATCAAATTTTCAGTGACGTGAAATGCATTTCTCCTCTGGAGTCCCGGTGTTGGGTAGGAGTCATGTCAAAACAAAAAAAACATTTTTATGTTTTCTGAAATTCTTTCAAAACTCTGGATGGACATCATCTAGGTTAGATGACTCACTTAACAGAGCTTATTTTTCACTATAGGAAAGACTTTAAATGGTAAAAATAAATTGGGAAAACTGTCAAATGTGGGCAGTTTTCAGTTTCATTTAACAAACTCTGTGTTGGGCACTTGTACATAAGTGTCAACTGGAGCGTGTCAGGATATCAGCTGTGGAATAAGAAGAAAACCGGGGCCACACAGTGACCTTACTCTTGTGCAGGGCAGGAACTGAAGTCAAAAACAGTGGTGCAAAAGCTCTTTCCACCAAACAAAGCCAGGCAGTTGGAGACCCAGTACTCATATTAGTGTTGATATCATTTGCCATGATTCAGGTGCTCATCAAGGCTGAAACACCTCTACCTGAACAAAGATAATATCTCCAAACTGAATAGGTGGCAGTCATGGATGGGCCTGGGACTATAGCATATACTCAGAAGGTGATTAAAAAAAAAAATACAAAAAGCTGAGCATAGTATTAATGAACCAATGAAACTTTCTGCTATTCAGAACAAAAGTGTGTACTAAAATATCCCATAGGATGATTAATCACAAATTAGAAGAGGGATAAGCAGACGAAATCACCCTGATGGAAGAGAAAGACAATGAAGCTGTGTCTAGTTCTTCTCACCACCCAAACACCAAATCTTTACTTCTAACACCATCATCCTACTAAGTTCTAATCATCAAGAATATTGAGCTAAGGAGAAAAGAAATGTAGAATCAAAGGAAGTAGTCCAAAAATAACTTCTAAAGCAACATAACATTTTACACTATTAATAAGGGTCACGGGATTATGCTTGCATTCAAGACTTGGTTAAAAGATTAATTTAACACTCTGCTTAGGAGAAAGTATTGCTAAAATTTTTGGTGCTTAATTTATTATAATTTAAAAAATAAGTTAAACATACTTGAATTAAGATTAGAAATAGGCTCAAGAGAAATGCTACAAAATTGTTATGAATATAATATATATCTTTTTTTTTTTTGCTCCTAAAATAGATTCTAGAGTATTGATTCATTTTTGGTGGGGCACATCTTGTTGAAGACTACAGAGAAAAGGTCAGTTTTCTGCAAAATTACTTTCATTATGTTGTCCCTGAAGGTACAAGACAAGTTAATTTAAAATTGCAATTACATCTTCACACCAAATATATCTGGATTAAAAATAACAAGAAAGTTTTTTTTTTAGTTAAAATTTTAAACAAGTGAAATTAACTTAAATGTCATTAAGTCTGTCTTTTAAGTAAACATCCAACAGGAGCTACGTTGTATGAAGTTAAAATACAATACTTTTGAGATAGCTGTGAATTTAAATAATTAATTTTAATGGAAAATTAGAAACTCAATGTGAATATTTTTTAAGTTCTATCAAGTTAAAATTGACAAACAAATAATTGGACACGTTTAATGTATACTTTTTGATGAGGTTGGACAGACTCACACCTCTGTGATACCATTACCACAATTAAGGTACTAAACATATCCATCACTTCAAAAATTTCCATCTGTTCTTTTGTGGTTTTGTTGTTACTGTTGTTTGGTTTTGTTTTTGTGGTAAGAACACTTAAGATGAAATCTATAATATTAGCAGAGTTTAAAGTGCACAACACCACATTATTTACATGGATACTGTCTTGTACAGCAGAACTGTAGGACTTATTTGTTTCATATAACTGAACCTTTATACTCATTGAGCAACAGTTCCCCATTTATTGCAGATTATTTTCATAAAACACAATGTCTGTTGTTTTAGTAGGCACACAATTGTGTTTACGGTGGAACTAATACTCTTATTGATTACTCGATTGAACTCCAGATCTCATTTTAATATAAAATTGCTACTAAATAAATTGTAATACCATATTTTAGGTAATTTTCTCCATAGTAGATAGATTTATATGAAGAAGAGAAAAATACCTGCTGGGTTCTATCATGTGCTCATATCTTAGGTCTGTTGTCTCATTTAAGAGTAGAAACAGAAGCCCAGAGAGGTTAAATAGTTTACCCAAACCACAAATATACTAAATGGGCTTCTAGAAAAGATCTAAGTCTTCTCCAGGATTTAAGTCTGTCAGACTTCATATGCATGCTGTTAGCCCCTATGCCCTCCTGAGACAACATTTTCTCTTAGGTTGTTCCTGCTGACTTGGGTCACCAGGGCCTCCTGTGTGCTGGCGTTGCTGCTACCAGCCCAGGATTCTGAGCCTGTCACAAAGCAGAAGCTCGAACAAAGTCGCCGGGCAACATAGCTCCTGAAGCTAGAATGGACACAGGAACTCTCTCTGGTCAACAGCACAATTACTTGTTCTGCGTAGCTTGGTGAAGCAGCTCACGACTGGAGAACCAAGACTACCCACCTCCGCAGTCACACTGGGGACTGAGAACTGAAACTGCACCCACCTGTGTGTAACAGTGTGACTTTGCCATTTCACTGTCTCCATTAGCATCACTTTACTTTTCAGGGACCCTTTTGCCCAAAGGGTGTGTTCCTTTTACGTAATCACTTCTCAAAAGACTCACTTATTCCTCACTGGGAAATATTAATAGACACCAGTGATTCAAAGGTTACTTTTTACAAAATTACTTTCATTATGTTGTCCCTGAAGATAAAGATAGGTTAATATAAAATTGCAATTTAAGGGGCGCCTGGCGGTTAAGCGTCCAACTCTTGGTTTCAGCTCCGGTTGTAATCTCAGGGTTGTGAGATCGAGCCCTGCATTGGGCTCTGTGCTGTCAGCCTGAGATTCTCTCTTCCTTTCCTTCTGCCCCTCCTGTTTGTTCTCTCTCACTCTCTCTCAAATAAATAAGTAAATCTTTAAAAGTGCATTTGAGTTTGTGCCTTAAGATTCTTTGAATTCCTCTACCAATCCTGAACTGTTGTAACTTGATTCTTACCTAATCCACAACAAGCCCCCTCTTTGAAAGAACTGCCTTAAATCCAATTTCTAATTCTCAACAATTTCTTTTTTTTTTAAAGATTTTATTTATTAATTTGACAGAAAAAGAGCGAGCACAAGCGGGGGGAGCAGCAGGCAGAGGGAGAGGGAGAAGCAGGCTCCCCTTGGAGCAGGGATCCCCACGAGGGCCTTAATCCCAGGACCCCAGGATCATGACCTAAGCCAAAGGCAGACACTTAACTGACTGAGCCCCCCAGGTGCCCCAAATTGTCAACAGTTTCTGACATTCATGTCTCCCCTCTGATATACTGCCAAAGGTTTGCTCCTCCTTACTGCAGTAAGCAATAAACTTACCTTTGTCTTTTCAACAGATCACTGGTGATATTTAAGAAGTCAACTTTTTACAATTTCAGACACATGACCATTTCCTTAAAGGTGCATATATTGACATCTGAGAAGAGATCCTTTCTCTCCAGACCCAAATAGAGTTGCTTGTTTCAAAAACAGAACTGGTATCTGGGAGGTGCCTGTTCCCTAGCCATAGACATCTAACAGTTGCCTGGGCTGCTAGATCTGTAGCCATATGACCTTTCCTGGAGAGAGGCATGTTAAGGGGAAATATTTGGGAGGAAAATCCGTAATGCAAAAAAAAATTCCGTATGAACCGGTACAGATGGAGAGGTAGTAAACTCTGAGTGCTCATGTTAAATAAAGACTGAACATGTGAGGTCAGAGGCTGCTAAGTCTGAGACATCTCGGTTTTGTACTAGGCCACACTTAGCTTGTGTAATGATGGGGAGTCTTTCCTTGACCAGATTTTGGTCAAGCTCTTCTGAGCTTTCTTTTTGATAGGCCTGACCTTGGGCTGTTCCCTCATCATTATGAAGATCAAGTCAAACTATGTCAGCTCTAAATTAAGGCCTGTGTCTTTCCTGAAGCCTGTGGCATTGATAAGGGAACAGAAGGCAAGCTGAAGACAAAGCATAAGCTGACATCCTACAACCTTCCCCCACCCCCACTCCTGGGTGGGACACATGTGACATTCTTCCAGGAAGTTCCCAACTATCTTTATGTTAATGCCTTGCTAGAGGGAAAAACAACCTTAACTGGACAATGGCAAGGCCTCCAGTATCCAGTGAGTCTTCTTTAACATATGAAAGTACTCAACCTACCTTTTTCCTTACCTCTCCCAACCCCCTAGTATAGAATCAGCCATCCCTCACAAGCCTGGGGCAGCCACTCTTTCTGCCCAGGTCCTGTCCCTGTGCTTTAATAAACCACCATTTTGCACCAAAGATGTCTCAAGAATTCTTTCTTGGTTATCGGCTCTGGACTCCACCCCACCGAACCTCACCGATATTCCAAAACCACATCAGCATCATGCTCAACTGAGATGATCCCAGGCTTAACACAGGACTGCAAGTATCTTCTGAGACTCGTACTCATTAGCTCCAGGCTGGGCTAGTTATATACAAGCACTATTAAACTTGGGAAACCGTTATCTTCCATGTGGCCTAGATATTCAACTAAGGCTCACCTGGTAAATTCAGAACCATAAATATACAACCAAATTGAAGAAGTACGGGGCTCTGCAAACTTCTCACATAACCTGAGTTAATACAGTGTCTCCAACATTAAAGCCTCTTGATCAAGACTCTGCCAGATGCCTTCATTCTCATTATTTTGCTCTCCAAACGTCCATCTTATAATTTCCATTTCCAGTGAACCAAATCTTAGCACTTTCCTAAATTGAAACTGCTACTTCTCACAAACTTCAGAATCTGCTCTCCTTCCTTGCTCCACTTTCCCAAAGGGGGAACTGATGCTTTAGTAAGTCTCACAGCATGGAAGAGTGAAGCAGAAAGCACACATCTCTATAGGCGTGTAGTCACATCCCCCCGCAAAACAGAAAAGGGCAGGAAGAGAATCATACTGATTTATTCCTTTCTGTGTCAAGAGGAGCAATTGACCTAGGCATGTTTTGCAAATGAAACTCTACATGGAAGGAGGAATTAGGTCTGGGAAAGAAGCATTTATTCCTAACCTAAATCCATAATCACATACATTCTCAAAACTCATTTTACTCTTATTTCTCTTTTTGAAATGTTGCCAATCTTTGATTCTGAGGAAATCCTACTATCGGCATTTTCGATTCTTGTTTTCAGCTTGGCAAATTTGCCAGGAAAATGAACTTGTGAATATATTGATTCATTAACTCTGTGTGTGTGTGTGTGTGTATAGATTCATTATATATAGAATATATATAATATAGATTCATTAACTGTATATATATTCATATATATATATTTTCTGTGATAATGTTGTATTCTATAACAGTTGTTTAAACTGTGATTATTGTTAATTGCTAAGTGTGATGTAGGAAATGGTTGGGGTTCAGAGCCGATTGCCAAGAAAGAACTTCTTGAGAAATCTTTTGGTGCAAAAAGTGGTTTTATTAAAGCACGGGGACAGGACCTATGGGCAGGAAGAGCGGCACTGAGGTTGTGAGGAATGCCTGATTCCATACTTTCAAGTTGGGAGAGGGTTAGGGATAGCCTAAGACTCTAAGGAATTTTGGAAGCAAGGTTTCCAGGACCTTGAGGGTGTTAGCTATTGTTAAGAAAAGGTCATTTATTACTGTCTAATAAAACTTAGTCATGAGTCCCTTCAGATATAGATTGGTGGGCCCTATGCTTGGGCGATGATTGCTAACGTGTGTCTTGTGGGGTAGAGATAAAGGAAGTTTCCAAAGGAATTTTTATATGTTAAAGGAGACTTACAGGATCCTGGGGTGGGGGTGGGGGTCACGATAATGTTAAGCTAAGATTGCCTTTTGCCCTTAGCAAAGTATAAACATAGAGGCAGCTGAGCTCCCAGAGGAATGTCACTCTGCCTGTTTCAAGGACTTGTCAATGGGCTGCAGGAAATAAGGAGGTTTAATTTTTTCTTTTTTTTGTTTGTTTCCCACATCAAGTGTAACCCAAATGTGTTCTTTATCATCTTGACTGATTTTGTCAGTGGTGTTCAGTCCTTACATTACTCGTCTTCCAGTATTAGTTTGCTACAGTCATTGGAAGCATGGTCCATTTTCCTCCTGTACCCATGTATTGAAATGCATACCCCACATGACTATTTCTTTGGAGTTCTTCACTCCTGCCTTTTTCCTCCTTTCTACGGAGGCAGGTTATCTTTCTCTTTGTAAAGTCAACGCTTCCATGTATGTCTACAAAAGACAACCATTCTACTGTGCTAAATTTGTTTATGCTATTGCACATTTCTTATATAAATGATATTTTATTCGATAACCTCACATTCATTTCCTATGAGTGGTGCTTGCTGCTGGTGTTGCTTCTGTCTAAATATCCTGAAAATCTAGAGAACCCTCAAATGTGCCCTCGAGATTTTTCTTTTTCTTTTTAAAATATGTACATCTTCTATACTGTGAGAGTAAGCTTTAATATATTTGAAACCTTGTCATAAAATAAGAATAAAGTGAGAATTCTTGACAGTTCACAAAAAGCTTTGGTGGTTAATCATTTAGGATGTGAAAAGAACCACAGATTATTTTTCTTTTCATCCTCTCTGTTTCACTGTGGGTCCATTGTTCCCTGCCTTGTAAAAATGCTCAGTGGTTTTGATAATCACTTTCGACCATCTCGCCCTACTGCAGTGGTTTGTTATAAACATGCTTCTGGCAATCTGGAAACCTAAATACAATACAAAGTTTTCATTATTCTTCAACAAGAGAGACTGCCTGAAAATGAAGCTAGCACTGAGGAAAGCAAAGCTCAGTTGTAGGGAGAATGGAGATAGGGCGAGAGAGCATAGCTGGAGGGAGATCTGTGGGTCCTTAATGTGGTCAGTCAGGTCTACAGCCAGATCCTTTTTGTCATCTTTCTGGTTAATCCAGTGAATTAATAAATTCACTCTTATTTGCTAAAACTAGCTTCAGTCAGTTTTCTGATACTTGCAAATAAAGTGTGATGAAAAGAAGAAAATTGGTAGTGAGAGGAGATTTTTGCAACTGAAAGCCCCCAAACTATGAAATCAGTTGATTTAAGGTAGGGTGACTGACAGGGGGAGTCTTTCCCTCAAGCTGGGAAGTTAATCTTGTTTATGAGGAGCAAAGAAACTGATTAGGCTGATACATGTTGTATGTCTAGAAAGAGACACTTGGTTGAGTAATGTCAGGAAGTAGGGCTATCTTGTCCAACGTGACTGGTGTTATTGCCACAAGCATTTTCACCACAAACATTTTGGCTGTGTAACTAATTGGCTATCAGACAATTTTGCTATAAAAGATAAAATCACAAAGAAAAAGGATATTCATTAAAAAGGACATAATGAAACATGAAAAATGAGTAATAAAATTAAAGGCTATGGCAAAATAAAAATATTTGAATATATTTAAAATGCATGTAGATTTATGGCAATACTGCATGAACAATAGATTTTATTTTGTGGATTGTACCTAAGCACTTGTCTTCACAGGTTTCATAGTATTACACATGTCTTTTCTTTGTTTGTTTGCTTACTGATTTGTTTCCTCATTTAGCGTCCTACTTTTTTCTTTTTTGCTGGAATTTCTTCCTTCATTAAGAGAGGTATTGGTTTCCAGATATGAGGATGCGCACTTGTGACTGAGCTTTGTATTTGTTGTGAAAGCCTTCTACACAGTTGTTTGCTTTTGGCATATGTCACATGTTCATTGACAGATGTTCCAAAGCCCTAAGGGACATGTGAGTTCGAACTCTGTGCCCCTGTGCAGACTGTAATGAGGGCTAAGCTGTATATACTATAAGAATGGGAGTACTGAGTCAATGGAGAAATGAAACTAAACTGTCAGCCAGTTGATAAAACCAATAAACTGTCAAATGAAACTATCAACCAGTTAATTTTTTTTTATTTTATAGCAGATTGCCTTATGGCCCATTAGGGCAAAAAAGTGGAAATGCTTACTGCGAAACTACTTAGAACAATTGTCTAATGCCTGCAGCCTAGAGTAAAGTATGGGGGTGGGGGGAAGAGAGAGCTGAGCTTTGGTCTCCCTGGTCTGCCTAAAAGAAGAGAGGTAAGAGAATACAGTTTCTGATGGCCATTCATCCATGATGAGGGAGAGTCAGATCATTGTGTTTAGTGGGAAGTCGCACTAGCAAGATCCTCTGCCCCTGGCAAGGTGGGGAGCAGGAAACAAATTCAGGAATGCCACTGGGGAATGGAGGATGCTAGAGTCTTTAGCTTCATGTGAAAACTTCCCATATATATTCTCTTTCTGATCAAATTAATTGCCATTCATATTGTGTGGATTCATCAGCTTGGATTTAGCCTTATGGCATCGGGTAGAATACACCTAGAGCATATTTTAGCCAGTAATTTGGAGGCAGATGCCTGAAGGGAGGCTATGAAAATACAGACCATGGTTGTGTGTAGAGAACCAAAGCTTGTTGCTAAGAGACAGAACTGTTGAATCCAGATTAATCAACTTTGAACAAGACCTTAGGTTTGGTTACCTGACTGGGGAGTAGAGAGAATGCAAACTTACCAGCTTTTTATTGGGGTTTACATATATATTTTAACCAGGAAAACACCAAGCTAGCTGAGAAAATACTCCTATGATTGTTTACTTCTAAGGTTTGAAACCAACCCCCCCAAAATAGAAGGCTAAAGCAGAACAGCTGCCCAATTTCCCTTCCTTGTGTGAATAGGAAGGCCAATAGAAGGGTGACTCTTCCAGTGAAGAGAATCAGGGGTCGTGAGATTGGTCAACCGAGGAAGTCATTTCACTGCCTTGGCAGGCAGTCTTTGCATTCCATGTCCCAGAAGTACCATAGATGCCTTACATGTTGTTTCACTTTCTTTCCCTTTCTAAATTGGAACTTTGTTGGATGCTTGTCTGTTTTATGTCATCCGTATGCACCCTTTAAACACAGCGCCCTTATGCAGTGCACAACCTTTACAACTAAACGCGCTGGGCATCAGTTATGACAATATGGTGCCACATGGACATGAAGGTTGGAAATCTGCCTGGATAGTGCTTTGGATACACTAAATAGTTTGGTACAACAGAGTTAAGTTACATGGAAATGCTTATAACATCTTTCCAGACAAATGAGATCACACTGTTAAAGACCTTATGACTGTAATCCGAAGTTTGGACTCTACACAATAAACAGGGGTGAATCACTAAAGATTTTAAGATAGGAAGTCAGATAATCAGAGCTATGATTCACAAAGAGGGGAGCTTACAATGAAAATAGAAGAAACTAGAATCAGTGACCATTATTAAGGACTTGGGGCATTGAGGGCAGTGTCGAAATAACCACAGGTTTTGTGTGTGTGGTGAATAGCACAAGTAGTGCTTAACTAACATTCATCTTGCTCAGGATTTAAATCCTTGATTCTCTACCAGAACAAAAGGGGTTTTTGAGAGGTATTTTTAAAGAAAGATATGTTGGGCTCAGATTACATATCCACAGAGTTTGTAAAAACATTTTATAAAATTTATTAAAAAGGTAGAATGGAAGAAGACACGTAAGAGTATGCTATAGTTACATATAAAAAAAGGGAAAATAATTTAAATGGAAACCTTGGTGATACAGACTTTGGTAGCAGAAAATTCAGAAAGGAAAAAAAAAAACCAATATCCTGGAATTGTCAGGTTTGAGATTTCACCCACTGTCAGACTTTACTCCATGACGTCGAGATTGCAGGCATCAACAAATGCACATGTGGCAGAGAGGGGTCACCATGTCAAGGACAACTTATCAGGTCCTGCTTTCCCGTATTGGACATTTTTTTTTTTTTTTTTTTGGCCAGCGTAGATGGGGTCTGTAGGTGTGACGTGCGGGATTCCTCTTACTGGAGAGAGCCTTTCAGCTGTTCTGTGTTACAACCCAGAGTTGTATGGCTTCCATAATATTCTCCAGGGAGACCAATATCATCAACCCAGGTTTTTATTTACTCTAGGTAATCCTTAGCCAGAACCATCTTTCTAAGGACATTTTAAAGACAATAAATCTTTCTCTGAGCAAATCTCATTAGTTTCCTTACTTGAAAAAGTCCAGTTGACAAGAAAATCATGTCATCAGCCTCTTCTTCCCAGTACCTTTCCCGTCTCCCACCCAGGCATGACTGGATTGCTGGCCTATTGCTTTTACTCCTTTTCCCCAATAATATTTCAGAACCATTCTGAATTATACATGAAATAAAATGAGTTTTATGCTCAGGAAGTGTCCTACAGTTATAGCAACCTGATACAAGGCATGAAAGAAGTTGTGAAGAAGCACGTGATCTGGAAAGTAAGGTGGCTTTTGTAGGTGGGAGTGAAGAGGAGGGTTTTTTATCGACTGATTGAAGGCAACGTAAGGAAGTAATCTTTTCACTTATCTTTAGTAGATTGACTGCAGCTTGATTGACTGTACCGACAGTATTGGACAATTTTAGAATCATTATATAAATTGGCATGTCTCTCATATGTAAAAATGTTTTCTTTTAAATTGAATGCTTGTCTTCTTTTTTTAGAAAAAAATTAAATATCTACATTCTGGGCAAACATATGGTATGCTTTAAAACTGCTAGCAAATAACCTACATAATTGGACAGCCCATTATCTTGATTATTATTATTACTTACCACAGATATAGCATTTGACTAAAACGGTATTCACTCAAAGTAACTGACAAGCATTAATTACTTAATGTGTTCATGTTCTTTATGGATAAGTTAAATATAGTTGAATATATATGTGAGTATACACACACTGCCCCAGGATTAGTATGGAGTAGAAAGAAAGATGTGCTGCCTGTTGAATGTATATATAATAAAGTCTAAAGAATTCCCAACAAATGCATATCAGTCTTCTTTTCAGAAATAATACTCTCAATAATAACACTTATAATCACTTTTAGACTTGTTTTTAGCATAAAAATATTTTAGTCAGGAAGTCCTCTGCAATTAAACTTCTGTGGTAATTTTTTCCAGTTTCACTGAGGTATAATTGACAAATACAAACTGTCTATATGTAGAGGATACAATGTGATTTCTTACAACAACAACAACAACAACAACAACAACACTTCGCATTGTCTTAGAGCAGTTTTAAGTTCCTAGCAAGTCTGAGGGGAAGATTTGGGGGTTTCTCCTATACCCCTTCCCCCCACCCATAAATAGCCTCCCCGGCTATCTACATCTCTTACCAGAGTGGTAAGTTTGTTGCAATTGATGAACCTACATTTTTGCCTCAATGTTGCTATTTCTGACTCGATATACCAAGTCGGCCATTCCATGTCACATATATATCCATGACACTTCGACTGAATTAATTTTCTCTTTTAACTGATCAGCACTACATTAACTTTCTGATTGTTTATCTTCCATTACATTATTTATATCACATTACAATTATCTTTTGCAGTTTGTGAAAGATAATAGAAAATATGGCACTTTTCCTTCTGTGCCTCACCTATTAGACAAAGTAGACTAGATAGGCGGTGAACACCGTAAGCCACCAGAATGGTGGGAATAAATCAGAGTGGTATGGCCAGTCCTGGAGAAGAGGCTTCCATGATATGGAAAGACAGGGTTTCGACAGGAATTGAGCTGTTCCATAATCTATTCCAATATACTCTGTTTTACTTGTGTGTTCCTTTAGGTCCCTTTTGCTTTAAATTGAGTGTTTTTATGTTTGTTTGTTTGTTTTAAATCCTAATTATAATTTGAACAGCAGCTAGGCTTATTCTTTTCTTTGAAAATCTGATGAGAAATATGGATCCTCCATCCAGATAATACACATACACACATAAGCACAGGATTTTAAGGACTTACGTATAACTGTTTCAAAAAGCAAATGTTAAGAATCCCTCTAATTTATAAAATGTAAGAGAAAAGAGTTTACAATTTCATCTAATAGTAAGTAGGTTAGAAAATTTATAGTTGAAATAAATTATTCTTTAATGAGTTAGTTTATACACAATACCTTTCACTTTTATAAAGTTTTAAAGATCTAAAACTTCAATTCATGTGTATTAATCTACAATTTTTAAGTTTTGTACTAATATTCATATATCTGCTTATGAAAAATTCTGGTAAACAATTTTGAGTTAGAATTCTTTCTGACTTCTTAAGTGAATTCTAATATTTTATAACTATATAACCATCCCCATATTTCACTTTAAAAATTTCTCACATTTATAAAGTAGTACTAAGATCTTTGGGAAATTGACATGATTGAGAGCCAGTGTAATCTACACATGTGAAACTACAAATACAATAACAGCAGGCTTTCATATCATGTATACATACATAGCATAGAAGCCCTAAATTTATAGTCTGTGAAGGGTTTACTTTGCCTCTTACATGTTTGGCTTTCTTGAATTCCTTATTTAAAAGAACTACTTTATAAATGACTGCTAGTCCTTTCTCTGAGCTATGTGATTATCAAAAGATACACCTGCTGAAAAATCTGAATAGAGATACAAGAGTTTTTAGAGCTATTTGTTAATATTGATATAATAGTGTGGCAGTATGAGAAAGAGGAAAAGTATCTGTTCCAGTTATCCCATTGTTGTGCAACAAACCAACCCAAAACTAGTGGCTTTAAAGAACAATTTACTATTCCTCATGGTTCTGTGGTTTGGCTACTTTCAGCCTAGCATTTTTCACTTGGAGTCTTTTGAGGAGTTGCAAGCAGATAACAGCTGGGACCAAGGTCATCTGAAGGACAGACTGGGGTGATTACTGGCACTCCCTGTTGACTCGTTGCTCAGCTAGAGCTGCCAACTGAGCACTTCCAGAAGTCTGTCCATAGGACTTGAAGGGAGTCCTCACAACCCAGGTAGTTGAATTCTTACATGGAATCTTAGGGTTCAAAGAGAAATGGTGTAAACTTCCAGGGCTCTTATAAAGGCTAGGCCCAGAACTGGAATTGTGTCATTTTGCGATAGATAAAGGAAACCATGAAAGCCAACCCAGATTTCAGGGGAGGGAAATGACTCTACTCTTAGTGGGAGGAATAGCAAAAAATGTACTTGACTCTATCACGGTATCCATTGAGATGATCCCCACACATAAGCAGGGTTAATGAGTTATAGGAATGGGGTTATCTAATATTATATTCTCAATTGCCAATGTTGCTGTTATGTTCATAAGATAATACTTAATACCCAAATTTTTATTAGTCCACCAAACACATATAGAAAGTGGACAGTTAGGGATGAGAGTATTAAAAGGAAGCATAACTTGTTTCGTATTTGCCACACTGTTAATAATAATAATAATAATAATAATAATAATAAATCTAAAAGATTGTGTCCAAGACATTCAGTAAATGAGAACAAACTGATGGTTGCCAGAGGAGAGGTGGGTGGGGGTGGATTAAATAGGTGATGGGGATTAAAGAATGTACTTGTAATGAGCCCCCAGTACACTATCTTGTACACCAGAAACTTACACAACACTGTATGTTAACTAACTGGACTTTAAACAAAAACTTAAAAAGAAGGAATTTAGGAAAGGCAAAACAAAGCAAAACAAAGATAATGAGAAGCAGCCCAATGAACATGATAGAGTTAGTAGTACCTCTAAATCTTTATCATATAAAATCTTAATCACAATAAGAAATGTTTGAGAGGTCTACAATAAAGTCTCCAGATTAGTCTTATTTATCCAATAATTCCCAAACTTATTTCGATTTAGATTGTGTCTTTGTCTTCTCTTTCTCTCTTTCTCTTTCTCTCTCATTCTCCTTAACAGCTATTAATAGCTAACAGCATTGGTGGTCACTAGACACATTTTGGAAAATGCTTCATAGCAAAATATGACAGTGTGTTGAGTTGATAAAAAGGAAAGAATATCTTTGGATTATAGCTTTCAACATAGATTAATGAAGGAGGTAAAACTCTAGTAGAATCATTAATGAAGGGACACCTGGGTGGCATAGTCGTTAAGTGTCTGCCTTCGGCTCAGGGTGTGATCCCGGAGTTCTGGGATCGAGCCCCACATCAGGCTCCTCCGCTGAGAGCCTGCTTCTTCCTCTCCCACTCCCCCTGCTTGTGTTCTCTCTCTCGCTGGCTGTCTCTCTCTCTGTCAAATAAATAAATTAAAAAAAAAATCTTAAAAAAAATCATTAATGAAACTTGTTATAGAAGAAAGGAAAGGAAATTTTTTTAGAAAGAATATTAGAGATCACGCAGGCCAAGAGTCTCATATTTCCAGTGGAGTCCTAAGTTTTTTTCCTAAGGTATTTCAGAAAAGACCAGGAAGGGAAGTGGGTGTATAAGCCAGTGGGACTCTAATATTTTGCGAAGCAACATCCAAAACAGCTCAGTTTATACCTCTTCTGTACAAGGAGTAAATATTAGATTTTACTTGAAATAGTAATGTTGATTAAAAGTCGAAGAACAAGAAAGTGGAGAGGAAGGGGAGGAGGAGAGTTAATTCAAAGAGTTAGTGACACAATTAGAAATAAAACAAAGATGCCCTGACTCTTAGGACATTTTTGGTTTTCTACATCATCTCTGAGGAGGGGAAATCCTGAGAGTAAGAAAGTTAGGTTGTGGTCAAATTGTGAACAACCTTGAGTTCAGTATAACAGTTTTGTCATTATTCTTGTAGGCTTTGAAAATTCTACAAATATTTCTTGGCAGAAACTTAGATTGCATTTTTAGAAGATAAAGCGTGAGTAGTACAAGATAAAACTGAGGAGAAAAATATTACAATTGAAAAGGAAAATATGTGAAAAAAAATTGACTAGCTGCTCACTTAAATAATTCTGACAAGAGGTGGTGAGTTCTAAGGACTCTATTAATTCCATGCTAATGGAAAGGAAAACAGAAAAAACAATACACTGTCTACACTGAAGTTAAGAAAGTTCCTTAATTTGGATGATTTTGATTTTTAATTCTGTATTAAAAATTTCTAACAATTTTAAGTCGGAATTGTAGCAATTTGGTTCAGTTACTGATATTTATGTACAAACACCTTATCTCTAAGATGAAAGAATTTTTTGTTCTTTCATTTTAAAAAATAGCATTAAAACAAATTTTTTCATCTTCTTGAATAATTTTGAGGTGAAATCAGCTGGTGTTATTGGATTGTTTGCTGAAAAAGGAAATTAACAGTAGTTTAATACATTTAATTGTGTGGAAAAAGGGCATCACTACAAGCCGCTATCTGAAACACACCACTTAAACTGTCAATTGTAAGTTTTTGTAATTACGCTAATTCTTTAAGCCCCACTAGGACAGACATGTTTGTCTTGCTTGCTATTGTTTTCCCAGTGTCTGTCATCTCGCAGACACTCAAGCAGTAGACACAGAATGAATTCTGTCACCTGGTAGACACGCAGAGTTATCTGTAGAATGAACACATGCTAATACATGAAGCTACTTATTTTCATGTTGTTAAACGTTTTGTATAATACACCATTACATTTTGAAAGTTTATATAAAATTTACTCATCCCCAATAATACAAGTTCTGTGAATAGATATGATCAGATAAGACAAAGGATTTTATATAGAATTGAACATGTTGTAATTGAAAATTGCTTAGAAACTCTTCAAGGAAAATATGTATGTAATATCATACTGTTCAAGGTCATCACTCCTTTTCTGAGAACATATTCCTGTTCAGCCTAAATTAGTTCTTCATATCAGACTAACTGATGAGGCAATTTTTACCACACTTGAGTTTTCTGCACAACTATAAAGACGGAATAATGCATAATTAGAAAGCCTGGAAGAACATTTGTAAAGCCACATCTGATTTCTTTTATATTTTTTGTTTATCCTTCCTCCTCTAAGTTGAAAAAAAAATTGCCAAATTTATTTAATGTTTAAAATGAAATAATAATTTATTGTAAAGTAAGACTTTAAGTCTCCCTAAGTAATTTCTCAAAATTGAGTATAATTTGATTTTTTTTGAATAAATACACAATTTCTAATATTAGACATTAAAATCAGTTTTTTGTAAGAAGAACCCATATCAGGGACTTAGGTAATTTCTTGCTATCTTGGCTACCTAGGATTGGATCGCCAATAGCCTATCAGAAATTCTGATCAGTAGTCGTGGATGTGTTTGATTAATAAAAGTGATAAAGTCATCATTAGTTAATAAATGCAATTTGTTTCACAGAAAAATTCTCTCCCAAACACATTGCTCATGGGGGGCTGGAGTCTTTGTCTCTTGGGTGGCAAAAATATTGGGACCCAATGAACTCAATCTGGTTAGAGGAATTAGTAGCTCTTTGATAGGGAGTGCGCTGAAGTAATTAATTTGCTTTTCCTTCAAGGTTTTTGAATATCCAACTTGATCTTTGTCCACCTGATTAACCAGTTAATTAAATTTTTATGTAAGTCTTCTGACCTAGTTAATTTGCCAGGAGCATACATTAATGGAGAGTAACAGATGAAGTTCTTCCTGACCCCTCTGTACAAATCGCTGCACCTCGTCAGCTTCTACCAGAGGGAGCCCCTGCTTTTACTAACATATGAGCCATTGTGGAGACAAAGAAGCAAAAAGAGCAAACATTAAAACTGGAAGATTTTTAGAGTCTGTAAGGTTCTATAGCAGAGTCAAGACACTGAAAGGAGAAGAGAAATATTGGTGAAACTGACTTAACACAGTGCCCTTCAAGGGGAAAGCACTTAAATATTTATTGAATAAACAGAACGAATGAGTGAATATATAAATGGCTTATGGGCCATGTCAGCTTACTTTGTGGATATCTTCCTCTATCCAAAGACTGTCTTTAATTTTTTTTTTTTTACAATTGCAATGCTCCTTTTGAATTTTTTAAAAAGATTTATTTATTTATTTGGTGGGGGAAGGGCAAAGGGGAGGGAGAGAGAGAATCTCAAGCAGACTCCCCACTGAGCAGGGAGCCCGACATGGGGCTCAATCTCATGAGCCTGAGATCATGACCTGAGCTGAAATCAAGAGTCAGAAATGTAACTGACCGTGTCACCCAGGGGTGCCTATAATTGCAATGCTCTTTTAAAGTCACTGTCTAAGACTTTAGCAGGCCTTATCTTTTGGAGGTGTATGATCTGTATAGTTTAGAAAACTAAACTTGGAAGTGGCTGGAGGACAGTGTTGATTAGAGCTGGGGAGTCCCTTGAATGCCTGAGAAAATGGGAAAAAGGATCAGAGAAGAGGCAGGTGATAGAAATAAGAGAAATTTTAAATTGCTTCTTAAGGTTAGGCCAACATTTAGGAACTGGCAATTAATTTTTCCTCCACCTTATTCTCTGTCTCCTCTCCCTTTTCTCATACTCCCCTCATCTTCCCCTTTCTCCTTTCTAAAATTCAAGATTCTTATTTCCTAGGGTACAAACCCAGGCTGGAATTATTTATTCTATACTTAAAATATGTTAGAGTTAAATGTAGTTAGGGACTTCAGACACTATCGTAATAGTTTCTTTGGGAAATGTTGCTTCGTTACAAACTTTGTGTTTTTTTTGTTTTTGTTTTTGTTTTTTGGTTTTTTATAACAACAACATAATCCTCAGTTTGGGAGCTACTTATATTTAACAGATCGTTGGACTACCTATCTGCTTGACTTTTTTCCTCATTAAAATAAAAATCAAGACGTTCTAGTAAGTTTCTTTCATTTACTACCTCATTGATAGTTGTAACTCTCAAATACCTGTGAAGAAAACTAATGAGCTTCTGCAGAATACTAACACTGTGAATATCCTTGGAAACTAATGTTGTATTTAGCTTCAGGCATGATGGATTGATGGAGTGCACTGTTGTACTTTGCGGTTTCAGAAAAATGATTTATAAGAAGAAAAACAGGCGTCATTTTGTTTATGATTTATGGGCTTTGATCTTTAATCCTGAATTTTTATATCATTAGTCCTGAGAAAGGGATATTATAAGAGAGGTACAATGAGATTTCAAATATTTTCATATGTATAAATCAGTTTATTATCCGTACTTTGGTCATGGGCTTTATGACAGAGAACATAATCATGAGGGTGTACACAATCCTTAACCCTAGTATAATTTCTCAAATATATAAATGTGCTAAATTGCATAACTATATGTATATTCGCATAGCTATAGATACATGTGTGTGTGAGAAATCAATTAAAATATAAGTAAAGATTACAATAGAGAAATAGTTTATTCAAAGAAATTTAATGTTTGAAGACAAATAATCCATGTAGAAAATAAATTCCTTTTTAATATGTGAGGTCACTTACGTTTTATAAAAGGGAAAGATTTTCAAGGACTTATTGACCTAAGTTCAGGAGAATTGCCTTTCTCCTTGCCAGGCCCCAAATAAATGAATAGGTTAGTTGTTATAAATGAATGACTAAAAGGTCCAGAACTCTATAGAGACATCAGTCACAAAGATTTTTCAAAAAAGTTCCCTTTTTTTTTTCTCAAGATAACATTGAAAAATTATTAAACATTATGGAGACTTTTTTTTTTTTTAGTATTCTTCTAGTGTTCTTTCTCCTTGAACAGTTACAAGCTAACTTTCAAGCTAAGCTTGAAGCTCCATGTTAAGAGGCAAAATGTGGCTTGTCCTATGTTAAAGCCCCTGGAAACCACCTGCTTTTTTCCCGTGAGATGACTACTTCTTTTCCTCCAGATGACTGGCTTCCTCCTCTACAGCCAAGATAACAGAATTGTCAGAGGTTCAGCCAGAGAAGCAGAACCAGTAGGAGATACATAGTAAAAGATTTATCACAAGGAATTGGTTTAAGCATTGGTGGGGATTGACTAGGTATGTTCAAAATCCATAGGGGAGGTTGAAACTCTTGTGTATGGGCTGAAGCTGCTATCTGCAGATGAAATCCCTTCTTTATCAGGGAAGCCTTGGCAATGATTTTAAAGCATTTCACTGGATTGAATCAGGTCCACCCAGATTATCTAAGGTAATTGCTTTCTCATGTTTGACTTATACATCACAAGCAGGTAAGGAATTATCTAGGATAATCTCACTTAAAGTCAATTAATTATGAACTGTAATTTTATCCACAAAAACACCTTCACAGCAATACCTGGATTAGTATTTGATTCAAAACCACAGATTGTACTTTAGCCAAATTGACACGTCTAAAGACTATCACATCACAGCAATGATACACAATTATAACTTTTCCTTTCTCCTTCGGGGCACCCAATGGCAAATGCTCTTATGAGTTGGTGCAGGATCAAGATACTAAGAACATTTTTATGCTTTATGTTTTTTCCCCCGTTGCTATAACAGAGCCTTGTCTTACTATACTTCCCTAGTAACAATTCTGCCAATTCTATTTATTTACAAATGGAAGAAGCATTGCCAGGAATTTCTGGCCCTGGCACAGAATAATTCACATTGGAAATTTTGCTGTTTTAGTTGGCAATTTTCTCATTTGGATTAAAATATAAAGTACAGGTTCATGGTTTAAGATATTTGATGCTCATTATAACAATTATTAAGGAGATGGAATGTTTATTCCAGGTAAATATAAAACATCTTTAAATCATAGGCCTGTGCTTATTTTTAGAAGATGTTTATATTATTATAACATTTTACATGGACAGGGTAGAGATTAAATTAATGTTTTCACCTAACATGCTATTATATCATAATATTCTTTAGTTTTGAATATGAGGATTCAGTCTACAAAGAAAATAGAGGTTTTGTTGGAATATTTCAATTAAAGACACTTTCGGAAGAGAAATCAGCGTAAAATCATTTTGTAGGGAGAAACTTTTGTTACAGGTGTGGGTCCTTTTATGTCTTGAAATGTTTTTCCTCAAGTCACTTGAAACAAGTCAGTCTTTAAGTCAGTCTCTAGTCAAGATAAGAAACCTAAATTAGGAGGAAAACATCTCATTTTAATCAGAGGAAAAATAGAGTCAAAACAATGACTTTCTTGAGAAACTGAGGATTCCTTAAGAATTAGAGAATACACGTTTACTCTGTTTTTCCCTCCTCTATTCAATTCCCTTTATTTGTTGTACGGCTACTGCATTAATTAGCAGCTTTGTGAATATCTCTGAAGGAATCTGAAGTAAACCAACCGTAAAGCAATTTGGCCTTTTGATTTTCTTTCTAACATCATAGATGGCCTATACCCAAGCCAAATAATTCAAAATTTTGCATTAGTTTCCTATCTAGGATTAATTAGGTATGTCTTTTCGTTTCTATATTATTTTATCACAGAGTGGGAGCATGCACATACCTAATAGCTGTTTTGTAAATATTTGTTGATTGATGACAGAGCCTGGTTAGAAGAATTTTAATGAATCATTAGTACATTAAATTAATAAATCATGACAACAATATTAATGTTGACTTAGCTATTTCTAGACTCTGCTTTCATATACACAAATAGTCCATTGGTGGCTTTGAGTTCACTGCTTTCTATATGTAATTAAGCATGATATTCTGAATTAAAATAAAACTTTCTCATAAAATATTTAAAATTTATCATTCTATATGTATCTCTGTGTACTCATCAAAATATTACACTCGTTCAGGAAAAAATAAAACGTTACCTTAGCCCATTCATTTAAAACACATGCACACTTGAATCTAATTAATTTTTTACCTTGTGAGCACCACTTCTCCAATAACCAAGGAAAACGATTTATCACAACAAAGGGAGGTGTCAAAAGAGATGTTTTTCTTTGGGGTGGATCTGATTGTTTCCTAACTGACCAGCAATTTTGCTTCTCTAGCATTTCCCAATCATAGTTTTCCCTTCCTTATTTATTTGTTTGTTGTTTGTTTGTCTCAAGTTTTTATTTGAATTCCAGTTAATAATGTACTGTAATATCAGTTTCAGAAGTAGAATTTAGTGATTCATTGCTTACATATAACACCCAGTGCTCATCACAAGTACCCTCTTTAATACCCATCACCCATTTAACTCATTCCCTCCCCCCCAACCGCCACCTCCCTTCCAGGAACCCTCAGTTTGTTCTCTATAGTTAAGAGTTTGTTTTATGGTTTGTCTTTCTTTTTTTCCCTCCCAATGTTTGTCTATTTCGTTTCTTAAATTTCATGTATGAGTGATATCATATGGTATTTGTCTTTCTGATTGACTTATTTAGCTTAGCGTAATACACTGTAGTTCCATCCATGTCATTGCAAACGGCAAGATTTCATCCTTTTTTATAGCTGAATAATATTCCATTATATACATATATGTATGTATATAATATATAAATCACTTCTTTATACATTCATCAGTCGATGGACATTTGAGCTCTTTCCATAATTGGGCTATTGTTGATAATGCTGCTATAAACATCAGAGTGCATGTGTCCCTTCAAATCAGTATTTTTGTATCTTTTGGATAAATACCTAGTAGGGCAATTGCTGGATCATAGGGTAGTTCTATTTTTAGCTTTTTGAGAAACCTCCATACTTTTTTCCATAGTGGTTATACCAGTTTGCATTCCTGCCAACTGTATAGGAGGGTTCCCCTTTCTCCACATCCTTGCCAATGTCTGTTGCTTCCTGCACTGTTAATTTTAGCATTCTGACTGGTGTGAGGTGATATCTCATTGTAGTTTTGTTTGCATTTCCCTGATGATGAGTGATGTTGAGAATCTTGTCATGTATCCATCAGCCATCCTGATGTCTTCCTTGGAAAAATGTCTATTCATGTCTTTTGCCCATTACTTAATTGGACTATTTGTTTTTTGGGTGTTGAGTTTGTTAAGTTCTTTATAGATTTTGGATTTTAATCCTTTATCAGATATGTCATTTGCAAATATCTTCTCCCATTCCATAGGTTGCCTTTTAGATTTGTTGATTGCTACTTTCACTGTGCAGAAGCTTTTTATCTTGATGAAGTCCCAAAAGTTCATTTTTGCTTTTCCTTCTCACCTCCAGAGATGAATCTAGTAAGAAATTGCTGTAGCCAATGTCAAAGAGGTTACTGCCTTTGTTCTCCTCTAGCATTTTGATAGTTTCCTGTCTCACATTTAGATCTTTCATCTATTTTGAATTTACTTTTGTATATGGTATAAGAAAGTTGTCCAGTTTTATACTTTTGCATGTTACTTTCCAGTTTTCCCAACACCATTGGTTGAAGAGACTGTCTTTTTTCCACTGGATATTCTTTCCTGCTTTGTCCACAATTCGTTGACCATATAGCTGTGGGTCCATTTTTGGGTTTTTTATTCTGTTCCATTGATCTATGTGTCTGTTTTTGTGCCAGTACCACACTGTCTTGATCATTACAGCTTTGTAATGTATCTTGAAGTCCAGAATTGTGATGCCTCCAGCTTTGATTTTCTTTTTCAAGATTGCTTTGGCTATTCAGGGTCTTTCCATACAAATTTTAGGATTGTTTGTTCTAGCTCTGTGAATAATGCTGGTGGTATTTTGATAGGGATTGCATTGAATGTAGTAGTATATATTGCCTTGGGTCATATAGACATTTTAAAAAGGTTTGTTCTTTCAATCCATGAACATGGGATGTTTTTCCATTTCTTTGTTTCATCTTCAGTTTGTTTCATCAGTGTTCTATATAGTTTGCGGAGTACAGATCTTTTACATTTTTGGCTAAATTTATTCCTCAGTGTCATGATTTTTGGTGCAATTGTAAATGGGATCAATTCCTTGATTTCTCTTTCTGCTGCTGCATTATTGGTGTATAGAAATGCAACAAATTTCTATACATTTATTTTGTATCCTGTGACTTTACTGTATTTGTGTATCAGTTCTAGGAAATTTTTGATAGAATCAGGTTTTCTACATAGAGTATCATGCTGTTTGTCAATAGTGAAATTTTGACTTCTTCCTTATTGATTTGGATGCCTTTTATTTCTTTTTGTTGTGTGATTGCTGACGCTAGGACTTCTGGTACTATGCTAAATAACAGTGGTAAGAATGGACATCCCTGTCTTGTTCCAGAACACAGAGGAAAAGCTCTGTTTTTCCCCATTGAGGATTATATTACTTGTGGGTCTTCATGATGTTGAGGTATATTCCCTCTAACCCTATGTTGTTGAGGGTTTTTATCAATAATGGATGTTGTACTTTGTCAAATGCTTTTTCTGCATTTATTGAGAGGATCATATGGTTCTTATCTTTTTTTTTTAAGATTTATTTATTTATTTTAGAAAGAGAGAGAGAGTGTGTGTGTGTGAGCAGAGGGAGCGGCAAAGGGAGAGGGAGAAAGAGAATGCTCCCACCTTGCTAAGCACAGAGCCTGATGTGCGGCTTGATTCCAAGACCCAGAGATCATGACCTGAGCCAAAATCAAGAGTTGGTCACTTAACCAACTGAGCCACCCAGGCACCCCATCCTTTCTTGTATTAATGTCCTGTATCAAGTTGATTGACTTGCAAATATTGAACCATCTTTGCAGCCCAGTAATAAATCCCAGTTGATCGTGGTGAATTATTCTTTTAATGTACTGTTGGATTCAGTTTGCTAGTATTTTGTTGAGAATTTTTGCATCTGTGTTCATCCAGGGATATTGGGCTGTAGTTCTCTCTTTTAGTGGGGTCTTTGTCTGGTTTTAGAATCAAGGTAATGCTGGCCTCATAGAATGAGTTTGAGTTTGGAAATTCTCCTTCCATTTCTATTTTTTGGAATAGTTTGAGAAGAATAGGTATTAATTTTTATTTAAATGTTTGGTAGAATTTGCCTGTGTAGCCATCTGGCCCCGGATTTTGTTTTTGGCAGCTTTTTGATTACTGATTCAATTTTTTTGCTGGTTCTCAGTTTGTTCAAGTTCTCTATTTCTTTCTGTTTCAGTTTTGGTAGTTTATATGTTTCTGGGAATATATCCATTTCTCCCAGATTGCCCAATTTGTTGGCATATGATTTTTCATAATATTTTCTTATAATTGCTTGTATTTCTCTGGTGTTGGTTGTGACCTCTCCTCTCTCGTTTGTGATTTTATTTATTTAGGTTCTTCCTCTTTCCTTCTTGATGAGTCTGGCTAGGGGTTTACCAATTTTATTATTTTTTTCAAAGAACCAGCTCCTGGTTTCAATGATTTCTTCTACTGTTTTTTATTTGTTTGTTTGTTTTTTTCTATATCATTTATTTCTGCTTTAATTGTTATTATTTCCCTTCTTCTGCTGGCTTTAAGCTTCATTTGTTATTGTTTTTCTAGCTTCTTTAGGCATAAGATTAGGTTGTGTATTTGAGACTTTTCTTGCTTCTTAAGGTTGGCCTGTATTGCTATTTACTTCCCACTTACTGACTGCTTTTGCTGTATCGCAAAGGTTTTGGACCATAGTGTTTTTATTATCATTTGTTTCTATATATTTTTAAATTTCTTCTTTAATTTCCTGGTTGACTCATTCATTCTTTAGGAGGATGTTCTTTAACTTCTATACATTTGTGGTCTTTCCAAATTTTTTCTTGTGGTTTCGTAGCATTGTGGTCTGAAAATATGCATGGTATGATCTCAATCTTTTTGTACCTGTTAAAGCCTGATTTGTGACCAAGTATGTGATCTATTCTGGAGAATGCCCCCTGTTCACTCAAAAAGAATGTGCATTCTGCTGCTTTAGGATCAAATGTTCTAAATATATCTGTTAAGTCCATCTGGTCCAGCGTGTCATGCAAAGCCATTGTTTTCTTGTTGATTTTCTGCATAGGTGATCTGTCCATCGGTGTAAGTGGGATGTAAAGTCCCCTCCCTTCCCTATTTATGATTTATAAAAGGCAAACATGAGAAAGCATTTTTTTCTCAGAACACATTTTTTAACATCTTTTATTTTTTTTTCATTTTTTGTAAAAGATCGATTTGTTCCATCTTTTACATAACCAAAAATATAGCCAGCAATGATTTAATTGTACTTCACTAATTGCTGATAATAGTGTTTGAAAAAGATTCTGACATTAGCCTTCAGATGGCTTTTGGCACTTCCTGAGAATGGTGCTGTATATACTGCTGAAGAATCACAGACCTGCCCTATTTTCCCTGCGCTGCTTTCTGCAACAGCGTGTTCCTGCACACCTAAAAACACCTTGGCAGGTCCACAAGATAACAGAGTCAAAACCCATGGCTTCCTGATTAACCATATTTACTGTGTTCCTCTTGTGTGCCTTACCATGGGGTTAAGAAAGAGATGGTCCTTTGGAAATTACAAGCTTGTGAGACAGGCAGGCATTCAACAACAATCGTAGAAAGAAAATAGAGCTAGAGAACAATGAGGCAACATTAGAAATGGAAGAATGGCATGTGAAGAGCAGAGAGCCTAGGACTGAATCCTAAGAATTTCCAGTGTTTAGAATAAGAGGAATCTGCAAAGGGACAGAGAAAACAGCAAAGAAATTTCAGGAAAAAAAAAATTCAGGAAAACAACGCGTGGGGGGGGCAAGATTTTATTTTGAGAAGAAAAAAGTGAGTAATGGAGCTGAATATGACGGGAAGCCAGAGGAATAGAACACTGGGCCGCCATATTGTTTCCTAAACTATTGCTCCTCTATTCTAGATGCTGTGAGGTTTGGTGCTCCTACACTGATGTTACACCATTTCTGCCAACGATTTGGTGGTGATAAGAGCAATGCCAGTGGAGTGGTTTGCCTTGAACCCAGAGAGAAGCAGTCTGAGAACACAAGTAGCACAGCCCTACTCTTAGGCAGCACATGTTATGAGTTGTTCAGCTTTTTGGCCTTTTGCCTTTGCCCTCGCTGTGAGGGCCACTGTGCTGTTGAATGAACAAGCATGGCTCTGCATTTCAGAGGAGTTACCTCCCCCAGGAGGGCCCTTAAGCTCTGGGATGCAGGAACTGGTGGAAAAATGTTCCAGTAATTCTTCAGACACAAGTCTGAAAAGTGTTCCCTTTACTTCTCAGAAGGTCCCATAATGGTGACCATGACACCATGCCCTTCTTTCAAACTTTTTTCTTTTCCTGTTCACTGACTGCAGTTTCCTGAAATCACCTCTCAAATAAACAGTCTGCATCTGCTTCAAACTCAGCTATCATGGAAACCCAAATTAACACTTGCTGGCTGTCAAAGGGAGATGTAGAGATTCAAGGAAGTGTTTTGTTCATTTATTTTTTTTTAAGATGGAAGAATTATAGGGGCGCCTGGGTGGCACAGCGGTTAAGCGTCTGCCTTCAGCTCAGGGCGTGATCCCGGAGTTATGGGATCGAGCCCCACATCAGGCTCCTCCGCTATGAGCCTGCTTCTTCCTCTCCCACTCCCCCTGCTTGTGTTCCCTCTCTCGCTGGCTGTCTCTATCTCTGTCAAATAAATAAATAAAATCTTTAAAAAAAAGATGGAAGAATTATAAATGCATATAAAGTCCAGAATGATCCAGGAGTGCAAGAGAGAGTGAATTCAAATTAGAGAAAGAGTACAGCCAATGGAGCAAGTTACCTCAAAAAGTAAAAAGTGATAGAATTCACGATACTGAGTGATTACCTTAAATGAGAAGAGGGACACATACATTCACACACAAAGGGGAGGAAATGGGTGGGATTAATATTATCTTGTAGAGTTTATGATGAGGCTGCATGGAGTTTTTGTCTGATGGCTTCCATATTACCCATGAAGTCCATTCACTTGTATTCAACATGCACTTACTGAATGCCCACCACAAGCCAGAAACTATGCTAAGTACTTGATCCAGAGAACAAGGTAGTGACCACTCTCGAAAAAAATAAAAAATAAAAAAAAATTGAAAGGCATTTTAAAATAAATTTTAAATTTTTATTTATCTAAAGTTTTTTTTTTTTTTTTTTTTTTCTGTCTTAAGAAAAGAGAACCTGGACAGCGTTCTGCTTATTGTTCCTTTGAGTTTTATTTAATAAGTGTGGAACAATCAAAGTGGAATTTAAGTATTCATTTTGAAGTTAATATTATGGAAAATCTATGTCATTATTCAAGAAAATTACAAAAATGAAGAAAAGCAGAATTCAGAAAAAAATCTACCTGTGATTTCACTGAGATAATTATTTTCACTTTTCATTTATATTCTCCCAGTTTTCCACACACAGATTTAAACATATAGTTATAATTTTATTATTCACATACATATGTAGTTTATTTTACTCACATAACATAACTTAATTATTTTTCTGTCATTTCACAATCTTTAAAAAATAATTTTAGTTATTATATTTAGAATATGAATACACTATAAGGTACTTAATCATTCCCATCTTTATAACATGTAGATTTTCTCCATACCATTTGAATGTAATTTAATAGCATTAAAATGTAATTTTTGAATAGGTATTAGATTCATATGGCTCAAAATCCAAAAGATTCATAGGACTAGAATTGCTTGAGCAAACTGGCACCTGCGGTCACCTTACTACATAGCAGGGGGTCTCTGCTCAGCAATATTAGATTTATTTCCTTGATTGCTTATACTCTGCTTTCTTGAAGACCTCAGGAAAAGTCCATCTGAGTGAATGAAAAGAAAATATTAAGGTGTTATGTAGAGCGAAATCCACCCAAACCATCCTTCCATACTGACAAGGACATAACACCTACGGCCCACCCTGAGTGGGCATGAATTAATGTTTGCTTGCCTTTTGCCAGAGTGTTAATTACATTGCTTTGGTTTTGTAGGCTGCCAATAGTTCTAGAACATCTTTTCCCTTTTTCCTTCGAGGGACTTCCACCAAGGTTGTATAAAGGAAAGCTGAAAGCTGCGAGGAACAACCCACGGTGAGCAGGGGTACCTTCCAAGGCCCTGAGATTATTGGTTCTCTATTATATGTCAATGAAAACTAGAAAGAGGTGTGGTGACAGATGCTTTGGCTATATATTGTAATTGTTCTTTGTTGTTGTTTAGCATTATATTTATGGATCATAGATAAGAGAAATTTGGTTTGGTTTATAACATTTGGTTTATAACATTTCATAATATATAAAGGATAACAACAATCAATTAGCTTAATGCATTAAAGGCAACTTCAGCAAACATTTTGAGACCAGTATGTTTAAACAAAGTTTTCATTTAATTATTTTTATTTTTATTTTATATTCATGCATAATTCACAGAAGACATTAGAAATCATGTCTTTAAGGCTCTGCCTGACTTGATTCCGACATTGGCAAGTCTCTATTTGAAAGACATTGATCAACTAAATCCAAATATTTTAAGTAGCCGAAAAGTTAAATTGGAAACTGAAAAGCCAGGCTTGTCTTATGCCTCACAAAGATGCCCAAGCATTGGATTCTTTAATGTGGAATTATTTCCCAGGGCTTTCCTGAGCTCTCAGCTTTAGGCAGTCTACCACGTCTAAATGTTATAATCAATTCATAGATGAACTCCTAAAGAAAACGAATGTTCCCAAATTCCATAAAGATGGACGGTGCTCCTGAAAAGATGGCATATATTTTGTGACAGAGCAAGATTTCTTATCTGTCCTGGGAGCCATTGACTACAGACACATTACTATTCAAGCAGTGGTAGTTAATGATTTAATCTTTATTAATAGGAGAAAAGATTCCATTTGTTTAATATGCAGGTTATTTGTGATGCTAAATGCAATGTAATTGATGTAATTTAAAAGTTCCAGGGATAATGTCATGATTAATTCATCTGTAAACAATCTGGCATCTTTCATTTTATTGAGGCAGGCAAAATTTTTAACTAGCTGAAATGTGGGTAAGAACATTTATGACAACAATTATCATTTAAAAATATAATGCGGTATGAAAGATGAATGTCCTACAGGGCATTTTGCATTTGCTGTAAGGTCTTAAGAGCTGTAATTCGGCATGATTCATTGTCTCTGTGTGAAAGAAACATGAGGGCCGCGTAACTAGCTTCGTGTCTTTGGGCTGAATGAGATTTTAGACTTTTATGAAAGAGGTTACTGAGCATATTTCAAGGGTCAATTTCTTGAGAGTTTTGCTGCCCCTATGCAACTATTCATTCACCAAATCACTTATTCATCCATTCAATAAATATCATGGAGTGCCTTTTAAAGGACAAGTGCCTTAGAAGGGACTGGGGATATGTGTACATATTAATATTACAGTGTTTCTGCCATCAAAAACATCTTAAGTATTAAGAAGATAGTTTCAGTAAAATGCAATTAATATGCCAGGGCATACATAAAATGGGTACTTCGGGGGCAATGAGAAAGGGCATTTCATCCAAGCTTAGGGAGTAGGCTGGAGGAATTGATATGTATCTTACTTAAACTTAAAACTGCATCTTACTTACAGGATGTAGTAAGGTCTAGGAAAATTTACTCCAGGCAGAGAAGATGGCATGTGAAAGCATGAGTTTAAAAACAAAACAAAGTAAAACTGCTCACTTGTGAGAATATGCAGAGCTGTTAGAAGGTAATATGCCTGCAAGGGATATTTGTGGAGCAATAGTAGAGGAATGGAAAGATACTAGAATGTGGAGGGCCATGTGGACTCTATTACAGAATTTAGACATCAATGCATAGATTGTGGAGAATCATGGCAACACTATTATTTTAAATAGATCAGATATTTGAAAGGGACCAGACTAGAAGCACAGAGAACCTGGTTAGGATTCTGTTGATGTAATCTGAGGAAGAGATCACGAGGGTGTGATTACCATTGGACCATGGCTAAAGCTTGAGTGTGAATGGGACAATTCAGCATAAACCTGCTGTTCCAGAAGCATAGTCAAATGAGGATTATGTAAGGAGACCAGAGAGAAGAGCCTGCAAAGATGACAAAGTAGAAATGGTGAGGAAAACTTGGAAAATTAGCAGTGTTGTCATAAAATCCAAGGAACGAGTGAACAGCATGCAATGATGTGATAGGAATAAGAAAGGAGGCTTTAGCAATGAGGTTATCATCAGTGACTTTGGAAGAGTAGTTTCAGTGCATACTATGGGTAGAACACAAACGTCAGTGGGTAGAGTAATGGATGGAGTTGGGAGCTGAGGAAATGGAAGTGGTGTGTTGATAGTCGTGTCTCTGAGTGCGTATAGCCTGGATACTGAATGCTCTGGATCCCCAACTTGCCATGACCATTACCAATGTTGCAGCTGAATATATGCACAAAGGACAAAAAGTAGTCCAATGGTTACTTACTATTAATGGCTAAAGCTTATACCCCAAACTCCAGTGTAGTCTTCTATTGAAATATGCTCAGTTAATGAGGCAAACTCTTCAAATGCAGGGCTGCATGCAAAACTAGGTCAATGAAGGGGGAAAGAAGGGGACATTAACTTCAGGGGCTGCACACATAAAGAAAAAATAAAAGTGGAACAGAGTCATATGTCAACAGAATAGGTCCACGCAGGTGGTTCTTTGGGGTGTGGGTGGGTTAGAGGATGTCTATTTTCTCTAACTAATGCAATACTGTCTTAACTCTTATAAAATGTTAGTTAACTATTCAAATGTTTTTAGAATTTGATGAGAAAAAAATTGTTATAGATGTGTAAACAGAAAGACAGAGTAAGTAAATTGTCTAAGGTCACACCGTTGTGAGTGGAAAAGTAAGGATTTAAACTCAGCAGTCTGGCTTCAGAGTTCCTGCTCATCTATGCTCTTAATATGCTGTCTTGTGTAGTTTCTTGGATTTACCAGTAAGGGCATAGAGTAATGATTTAAAGATATCATTTGAAATCTTCTGGATTCAATCTCAATAATAACTAAAGAGATCCTTATATTCAGAACTATAGAAATATGACAGTAGTTTAATTATGAAACTCATATCATGTAAGGAATTCCAATACCATTTATATATAATAAAAATAATATACAGGTGCACTTATATTGATATTTATTCATTGGTATTCTTAGCTTTGAGTTTCTACAATAGATAATCTTCAAGAATGAGCAATCCAGGACTAGAAGAGAATGCAAATATTTTGGAATGGGCATTATGAAAACTGAGACAGTGACATGGGGATTCAACTGGAGACTAGTAAAAGGCATGTTAATCAGCTACGAAGCCTGACTGAGTCTGAATAGCATACATTGGCAGTGAACCAATTGGTTTGGCTTTAGGACTTGACTTTCACTAGCAACAGTCAATAGAGCAGGAAGATATGTGTGTATCTGTTGTGTCAGGGGTTGGGGAAACAAATGATCCTGTCTGCTCAGGGTTACTGAAGGGAAGTGCAGTAAGGCAGATGGAAAAGAGAGCGGTTGGATTTTTAGGAATATATATTTACATGGTTCTATACAGTTCAGTAATAATCCAGATAAATTGCCTGGGCCAGATGGTTGGTTTATCCAACCATGCTGTGTGCCTTTTTGTATGCAAATGAAATGTCTACATATCAAGAGAGCTTTGGGAAGAGTCCAAATTGAAGCCGCCAATTCAACCTAAAAAGTGATAAATTTAGGACCCAGAGAGTAGAATATTGGAGGTTGACAATATTGTTTCTGGTATGGCCTAGTGATTTAATTTTAATAAATGAGTGGGAACTCACTGATCATCTAATAGATGTATTGTGGTGTAGTCTTTTGTAGAAGTATGTTGCAGAAGAGGCCAATAAAACTAAAATGTTCTTTAATTTTTGGTTTATTCAAACCATTTCAATCTCAGTCTTCCAAAAAGTAATCATTGAGAGAAATTTAAGAAGCCCCTAAGTGGTTAAGAAATTGCAAATTCTCACATTAGCCTTGTGGAAATGCCTGTTGGATTAAAGTTGGGGATAAAAGCAGACAGAAAGAGAGGCCTGAAGTCATGATGAAACTAATGGCATCTATTTCACCCTAAGACCCTACCACCCTCAATAACTGTGCTCTTTATCAAGTTATTCTCCCTGCTCCCCAACCCCCCTTGGATTGGGGATGTGACTCTTATAGGTTGGCCATTGCCTACTTCCCATAGAAGACCTGTCAAATCAAATACTGCTATTGATGATTTAGGATTGGGAAAGTGTGTTACTGAGTTATTTAGGATTAGGGACTAAAGCAAAATTTGAAGGAGAGAAAGATACGACTAAGTAGCATAAATTATGGGTAAGCAAAGGATTCCTCCTGGAAGAAAGAAGAGACTAGAGCAGTGCTCTCTGGTCAGAAAGAGGCATTTTAGCACTGGAGACTTGAAAATGTGGCAGTTTTGAGAGATGGTGAGATCTAACAGAAACAATGGCAGATGAATATTAAGTCATGTTCTATCAATGTCAACTTATTCTTCCTAAAGGTCATGAAAATGATGGGTCAGAGGCAAGGATGGAGAGCACCTTGCTGTTTGATTTAGTCATCCAGAAGGAAAGCACACTGGAGGTTGACAGAGCCCAGCAAGGAGGATTTTGAGACTATAGTGTATGGAGAGTGTGAAATCAGAAGGGAAATGTTGTTGAGCCACAATACCAGATGAAGCAGTGATGATATAATACAACCTAATAACTGAGTGTCAGGTACAGGCAAAGCATTAGATTATGTCTGTTTTAGATTTTATGGTTCAACTGGAAGATAATTTGTCTGTTTTGCTATTTGGGGTAACAAAGAATGTTTATATATAAGATCAAAGAAGATTCCATTGAGAATAGAGCCTGAAGAAATAGCACAATTTATGTCCAGGGAGAATTTTGCTCAAGAGGACTACCTACTTAATGAGTGTTATGTTGTGGTTAGCACTTTGAATTTCCACAGGGACCAGACAGATATTCCAAGGCCAAAAGTGCAGCTGAATATAAATATACTCTCCAAATTAAAAATAATCTGCAGTTGGTGGCAACATTTTATGATTTTTATTTAACACTAGTCTTTAAATATGTTTGTAACATTTTTAATTACCTCTGAAATCTTAAGAATTTGACATACAAATTGCTTTTTAAAAAAAAAAAAAGATTTATTTATTTATTTATTTATTTTAGAGATAGAAAGAGAGTGCAAGGCGGGGGCAGAGGAAGAGGGAGAGAGAGAGTCTGAAGCAGATTCTGCACTGAGCTTGGAGCCCTAGGTGGAGCTCGATCACATGACCCTGAGATCACCACCTGAGCTGAAACTAAGAAATTAATTGACTGTGCCACCCCTGTGCCCCAAATTGGTATTTTCAACATGTGGATATTTTAGAGAATCATTTACTGCAGTTTCCTTCTTTTATAGATGAATCTGTGCCCAGAACCACCATCCTATACAAAAGCTCCTGACCAACCAATCTATGTGCTCCAGCTTGGGCTACCTAGAGAAAGAACATTCTTTTAAAAAACTGATCTTTCAGGGGTGCTTGGGTGGCTGAATTGGTTATGCATCTGACTCTTAATTTTGGCTCAGGTCATGATCTCAGGATTGTGAGATCGAGCCCTGCATTGAGCTCTGCACTCAGTGGGCAGTCTGCTTGAGACTCTCTGTCTCTGCCTCTCCCTGCTGCATGCACTCTCTCTCTCAAATTAATAAATCTTAAAAACAAGAAAAACCCCCCAAATCCTGATCTTTCAAAAGAGAACATATTTATGAAATTTGTTCCAGGGTGTGTATAAGCTTATGGTTGACCAATATCTCTCGCCCCATTAGCTTAGGCAGATTGAAAGTGCTAGATGATAATCTTCCAATCTACTGTGTTTACTCAAGTATCACATTGGTGTATTTTTGGCATAAAGTCGCTTGATTTGATTAATAGCTTTCTCTGACATATCATATACCATGTGATGGCAGGGGCCATGTATTTTATTCCAGTTGTATGAACCGCACATCAGAATAGACCCTGACAAATAGCAGATTCTATATGAATATGTTTGAGTAAATATATAAGCACAAAATATTTTCTCTGATTACATATCCAGTATTCATGCATAAAAAGCTAACATATCCTCTTTCACTAGGCTTTAGGAAAACTTCCAGTGAATAGTTCTTCAGAAAGAGGACACCAGGAAAAAGGAAAGAGGTAACCAAATTAAAGTCTTAGACATACCAAAAATGAATGATAACAAAGAATTTAGGTAGTGAGAAGCTGTGCTGATTTCCAAAGGAGGTAAAGAATATCATGCCAGGAACACACTGTATCTCAAAGAGTAGAACAATAATATCAAAGCTCGCTCATCTGCATTACAAATGCCATTTGCATTTCAATGATACTACACTCCAAAGAGTATGTTCTACTAAGTTTGTTAGATAAGCCATATGTGTTCTGTTTCAAATCACATAGTAATAAAAGTGATCTAGTTCTTTGATAGATTTGCATAATTCCCTAACTGGACTACCATTGATTCCCCTTAAGAAATGTATATAGACTCTATGAAAAATAGAGTTTCTGAAATCCAACTTCCTAGCGGATTGTGTTATTACTTTATAGGAAAATAATTTCTAGCTGTTTTCTTGTTATTCTCAGGAGTCTTTCCAGTTCCTTTATATATGTATCCTAAAATGTTCAATTTTCTCAAGCTCCTTAAAAATCATTCATGCCTTTCTACTCATTTTCACTTGTTAATCTTGACCCAGTTTTCTCTTCGTCTTATATTTTTGCCTTTTTACCTTTATTCCATCTCTCCCCTCTCCAGCTTCCCTAAATAAATTCTATTTTCAGGTCTTCATAAATCTATCCGTTTTTCCCATCAAACAGCTTTTCCATGAAACTCAGGAGGAAGATTATTGAAGGGTGGCAGGCATTATTTTTTTCTAGGACACAAAGTATCTAACAAAGATTAATTCTTCTTATCATATGCGTTGTTATATTTTAGAGGCATTTTAAATTAGAACACAGGTTCTGATTGCAATCCCAGGAATGTTCCAATTCTCAGTTTAAATTTATGTATGTATTCATTTATTCATTTTCTCAGTATACCACAGGGGTTGTGCATCTCTTTTACATTATATTGCTCCTAATTTTTTTCTGTTGGGCCTGAGGCATTCATCTTTCCAGTAGTGTGATCAGGAGATTAAGACTGTTATAAAGAAATGTAAAGACAAAGAATTGCCATTCTAAGTAGAATTTTGCAACAAGTAACATGTTAAAGATTTCACTAAAGAATGCCAAGAACCAAATCCAGAGATCTCAGATCAAGATGTTTCTTCTTTAATGTAGAGATTTTACCCATCCCATCAATAAGCATTAGGCTTTAGGACAGATTTGCTGGGCTATGGAGTGAGGAGGATGAAGAAGAGGAAGAGAATGTTTGAAACTCTCTTTATGGAGCTGGGGGATTTTGAAAAGAATGAGAAAGGCAATAAAAGAGGTAGACAATCAGACACATGGGTCCTCCCTCCAAGTCAAATGTGTTAGAAAGGCAATCTAGAAATGCCAAATATGGGGGCTCTTGACTGGGATAGTGTTTGGGACTTTGGCAGGTGTATGTACCTCAACAGGCTGACCCTACAACATCTTGAGGGTGGCATAGGAGGGGGACCATAATGGCAGAGTGTGGTCACAGAGAGGGCTGACACTGAGTATCCTGAGTTACTCTTCCTTTCTGTGCAGCATGAAGAAAGCCTCATGTGCTAAAAAGGGACTTGGAAGGTGGCTGAGTGGAGAGAGGGCAGGTCTGCCATGTGGCCCACTTTGTTGAGGGGCTGGTGATTCTGTAGATGGATGACCTAGACCAGAGGGTCAATGGAGGATATTATAGAGACATAGAGAGGTCCACAATGTAAACAGGAGTCAAGATAAGGTCAGTTCAGCCACCGATCACTACTAGACCCTAACCAAGTCACTCTGTGAGTTAAACTATCCTCCAGAATGAGCCACCTTGCTGACATGTTTAGTGATGATTAAGAGGATAAGGGTATTGAGTGAGGATTAAAGGAGTGAGAGAGCTTTGTGTAAATTCTAGAATTACTCTGGTCCACAGGCACAAGGACATTCTAACCCAAAGTACCTCATGGGTAAGAGAAAGAAGATCAAAGAAACTGAAAGTCTAAACAACTCTCTTAAAAACACTAGAAAAGACCTAATTGTTCAGACTAAGTTTTAAACAAAATGAGTCAATTTTAAGTTCTTTCCCAGAATGGAATTTAATTTGGGGTAAGAGGTAGAGAACATCCAAGTAGCTCTATGAGAACTCTCCCATAAATATTAATTATGTCACAGTGATCAAATCACTTCAATACAGTAAGTATTAATTCACATTTTCACATGGAAAAATACTTGAGTTGGGCTATATAAATTTTTAAGGTATTTTCCCAGTTGCAAGAGTCTATATGTATCTGTAGTCTGTCCTTTATATATAGAGGACACCAATGTCCTATTGTTTTAATTTTTTTTTATGATAGAATTAAACTGATGTATTGAGCTGGCCTCTTTCAACCATGCTTGTGACCAGAGTCATCAATTTTGAAGACAGCTAACCAAATCAAGGAATGTTAGGTTACAGCTGTAAAATAGAACAGAGATGTCTACTCTATAGAAATTGAACCTGTCACTTTGTACTGATTAGTAAGATGCTCCAGCCAACTGTAAACTAATATTTCTCAGGGGCAGATTCGTGAACCCCTCATTGCCTCACCATACTCGCCATGCCAACACAGCTCCATCTGGGTCACGAAAATGTTCTTCCCAGAACATACGATCCCCTATTGAAATCCATAACTTTCTACATGCTGTTTCCATTAAAATTTATTTTATTACCTTCCTGATCATATTCCCCTCTTGCCTAACATTTGACAATTTGGTAAATTCCTAATTTTCCTTCTGAATTTACAATAAAAACTATAGTTTTGTAATATTTCTGGACTGTCTTGGCCTGGCTATCTCCACAGCTAAGACTTCTCCAGCTGTTGTTCCTGACTTCTAGAATCTGTCTCTGTTGCCATATATGTGCACTCCAAAATATTAATGGATTCCCCTACTCATCTGAATTCTGGGGAGCTTAAATCATATTGTGTTCTAAAATATTATCATCAGATAACATCTGTCCCCAATTCTGACCACAAACACAAGTGTACTAACCCGTGACCTCCTTGAGGTTAGAAATGACACCTTAGTCAGCCTCTACTTGCTACTGCTCCTGGTTTCTTGAGGTGTGGAGTAAATGTTTTACACACAAATCAATAGCTCTCGTTCAGCATTCAGACCTCCTCTTAACAATAGGACACCCCTCGTTCATGGCCTTTCATGTGTTCTCTTTAACCTACCCATGTACCCCCTTGAATGCTAGTTTCTCACTTTCAAAGCAATCTTTTCTATTGATCATTAGAGGTGTATTTCATTAAAAACAGATTTTTAGACAGTTTGTAGACATCAGTAATATGGGTCAACATTTAATAAATGCCAGAAAATGTTAGAAAATTACATTGTAAGTTACTTTGTGACCAGGTCTTTTTGTTTGTTTGTTTGTTTGTTTTTTAATTCTGCTCTAAGGTAGTTATGCACAGGTGAATATTACTTTCTTATTCTAAATAGCGAAATTTAATGATTTCATCATGTTCACAACTATAATGTGCTGTAGTTTTAAATTTTAAATAGGAAAAAGGGGGGCAAGATACACAAATCTTGAATGTGCAAAACTTTCCTTCCATAACCGAGCTAGGGATAGAACATAAGTTAGTTTTATTCCTCACCTGGGAAAGCTAATATTACTTCCTCTGTATCCACTTTTGTTATATTCAGTAGAATAAATAATAAGAAAGTGACTCTATTTGTAAAGGAGAATGGTCCAGAAAACCTTGAATAGAAATTTCAAATAACATGGTAGTTACAAGCTGAGTGACTTATTTGTCATGGAATCAATAAAGCTATATGTGAGAGGTGATGGCAGAAAACTAGAAAAAAATTGTATAATACAGCAATAGAAATACACCTGGAAATGCTAAGAAATGAATTTGAAACCTATTTCATTGCTTGAATGGAGTCTGTGTTCTGAATGATAAGAGAACGTTCCATTGTGTATTTTCTATCTGAATGATCTTTTGTAATTTAAACCACAAGAATATCATGTGAAACTATGCAGCAGAGATTATGCTGTGCACTATGTGTATTCTGAAACAGGCCATGGGCTTGGAATTAGTGAAGTAATTGATAAATACAAAGCTTCAGCATGACACATAATTTAATTTTCAAATGTTGAAACGGAAACCCGGCATCTCAGAGGTGCACTGCTATTTTAGCAGGTGTTTCTTTTTGCATCACAGTGCGATTGCAGATAGAGATGTGATTCTTTTCCTTCAAATTAAATAACTTCCTGATGCTAGTTTCTGAAAGATGCTGTTTTCTGACAAAGTCACTTTGTGCATGGCCACTTTAGGAATGAGCATTGCAGTGGTGCCTCAAATCCGTTGACAGTTGATTTCCTTCCCAATTTCTTTTGAGCAGCAGTTTTGTATTTAACCCCTGGGGTGAAATTTAGATTTCCACATATGAAGAAGATCCCACAAGTTTGTAATGAGTAAAGGCACTTGAAAATTATAACAAGTCAGAGAGGGATAAAGGTCACTACTTCATAATATAACTTTCCAAAGTAACTCCTTAGTTTGTCAAATGTAAATAGGAAAACCTGTCTCAATAACCACACTGTCTTTTTTTGTTGGTTCAGGAATAAGAAGTCTGACAGCATTCTCTCTCTCTCTATCAGGGAAAAGACTTAAAGGAAGCTGTATGCAGTATAACTACAATTGCATAGTCTCAATATATACTGATATACATATCTACATATGTGTGTGCATAGTATTTGCATATGTATGCACACACACACACACACACACACACACACAATTCTCAGTCCACTCCAATCTTCACAGCCAAATGTTTTTTGAGAGTTAGAAAATAAGATACATCCATCAAAATCAGCATTTTGGAAAGAGAAAAGCCCTTGCTCTATATTCTGTACCATCTATGACATAGTAGAAATCAGTTTTGCTAATTCAGTATATAATAACACAGCTGTGTTATATATATGTATATACATCTTTATAAGTTTCTTCATTACATTTTGATCATTTTTCATATGGTGATAAAAGGTGGTTTCATAAGTAATATTTTTTTCATGTGAAGTAATTGACTAACCATCATGAAAATAAATGTCTATTATGTGAGAAGGGAACATTACATTGCAGGTGTCATCATTAAGGATGCTTACCTTAAGTGACGGCTGTGACAATGAATATGTGACAAATTAAAGTTAGCCATGAGTATGTGGGGTTTATTCCACTATAATTCAATATTAGTACCTTTGTCAATGCAATTAATCACATCTCTAAGACAAAGAAGAAAACTCATAGCTGCACCTCCAAATTGGAAAGGGATTTGGTAAATGTTAACATTTATTTCTTATTTTTAAGTTGGCTAAGTAGGAATAGAAAGATATTTCTTTAATTTCAACAAGTCAGTAGTTGGATCTCTCCTTTACTGGGACCTCCTTTTTCACACTATGCCCTCAATTGTACATCCTGCCAGTACTAACTCTTGAAAACCTCTCAAACCTGCCCATCTCTCCAGCTCCACTGCTGCTGCTTAGCTTTGTCTTCCATTATCTCTCACTTAGACTATTACGATCACCTCCTAATTCTTCCTCCTGCTGTTTTTCTCACTCCCTTTCCACAGTGCTGTCATAGTAAACTTTCTAAAATGCAGCTCTTATTTATTTCCCTACTTAAAAAAATTAAGGGCTTCTCAGCAGCTGTTGAAGAAATAGACCTGCTACACCTCCCATATTTGGGTTCCTACCAACCACCCAGCTTGCACCTTCTACCTCTGTCCCATTCACAGTAAAAGTTCTGACTTTGCTCAGCCAATTTTCTGAATGTCAGCTCTCTCATAACTTGTGACACTTTCCGTGTATTATAACTGTGGTTTGAAAGGCTTTCCCTATTGTATCCATCATCAAAGAACCAAGATTTAATGTGAGCATCAACTCCTTTGAGAAGTCTATTCACATCTACAGTTAGAACCTTCTCCATGATTTCACAGATTCCTCTTTTAGTCAGTTATCTAGCACCTTTCATTGTATGAAGCATGGTGGTTATATCTCCTTGAGAGAGGGATTATATTTCATTCAGTATTGTATCCTCAGGACCTGCACTGTGTCTAGGAAATAATAGGCACATGCTAAATATACATAGGAAGAATCAACATTTTTTGGTTTTGAAACATTATATAACGTTTGCTGTAAGTCTCCACGGGAATAAGAGCATCACTTAGGAATACAGTATGCTGTTTAGAGCTTCAGTTTGTGGATATATTTCGTAGGTGCCTACAATCTATCTAAAATCCAGAGCATTACCCTTTTGGGTTCCTAAGTATATACCCTGAATCTATATGGGAAAATTTTCTAATGTCACTTTGATTCCTGGTACTGTTTATTTCAATCAAGATATAACTTCAAGGGGCTCCTGGGTGGCTCAGTCGGTTAATCAGTCAACTTTTGATTTCAATTCAGGTCATGATCTCAGGGTCCTGGGATCGAGCCTTGCATTGGGCTCCCTGCTTAGCGGGGAGTCTGCTTGAGTATTCTCTCCCTCTCCCTCTGCACTCCCCACCTCCCCAAAATAAATAAATCTTTTTTAAAAAAGATATGCCTTAAAGACGATCTGCCTGCCATATCCATAATCTCCACACAGCACCAAAAAAGGACAAACAGATTACCACTGCCAGTTACCTCTTCTATTCACATCCTCTTCAAATTTTTAGCTTATTTGACTTCAATATCTTATCCCTCTCTGAAATGCTTTCTCTCTTCACCCTCATCACTGTATTGTCTTGCTCTTCTCCTATTTCCCCGATTTCTCCTGGTTTAGATGTCTTCATCTGCCCATGCTTCAACTAATGACTGTTTTTTCAAAATTCTGTCATTAGCCATCATTTCTCTTTAATCTCTATTTAAGAATAATCTTAGCCATGTATGTGATTTTGTCTTTTGTTATTTTTTTACTAAGTACATATTTCTAAATGTGATATCCCTCACATTTTCCAGGACCATCTATTTAATTGAAACTAATTTCAAAGATATCTTAATAGCACCCCAAACTAAACATGTACAAAAATTTTTGTCTTTTCTACAAACATGTTCCTATTTGTGTGTTTCCTAACATTATTGTTAGAGACACTATCTTTCAAAGAACCCTGAAAGAAAATTTCAGGGTTATTCAAACTTTTTTATATTTCTCATCCATGTAGTCAATAAATAAACCACCATACTGCAAAGTGCTGTGAAGGGTCTGAAATTCTTATCATATCTACAAGCTAAGAATATAGCCTGAGATAATTTGATGGATGCTGACAAAAGACTCTAGAGTCAGAGCAAAAGGGCTTCCCTCCTTAGGGCACAGTAGGCAGCATGAGCTTCATGTCTGTATCAGTTCCCTTTGACTCCTCAGACCCATGGGTGTGGTGCAGGTTATACCCAGGTGGGTGCTGTGTCCATGATGGGTTCGTTTCACAGCTGAGGAACACTGACCTTACGAAGCCCAAATCTTTTATAAGGGATCTCCAAGCCAAAGAACCAAACCTTTGCCATGTAGGAAGACACCATCTCTATCTTCTAATACAGTAGAGATAAAAACATCCTTGAGAGAGGGGCAAAGGAAAAATCTCTGCTCCCAAACACACAGGAACCTAAGAAACCCATGAAAGATTGTCTCCCAGTATGTCTCTCCTATTGTGTCTTTTTTGTCTCTTATGATGTTCTTGTGACATTCATTCATTCTTTCAGAAGTTTTGATGGTCCCAAGGTGCATACAGAATCTGGTACTATCAGTAGTCCCTTCTAATATGACTTGATACTAATGCTCTAGACTCTTTTTCTTTTAGATTCTGGTAGTTTTGACTTTTCTGTGAACAGGTCATACACATTTAGGCCTCTATATCTCTGATCATGCTGGACTGAAATCCTTTAACTCTTTACCTATGGAAATCCCTATAATATTACAATATTATGCCATTGTTTCCTTAAAGTTTCCTTACAAGTTCACACTGTTTCTTGCTCATCATCAGTGTTCCCTTGGTTGTAAAATCATTTCTGGCTACCCAGTCCTCATACTCATAATGCACCCCAATCTTTATAGTATTTCAGTTTTTCTACCCATCTAGTTAACTTGCTTTTGCCTGTCAAATTATGCCAGTAATTCTCTTCACCCTTATGAATTGATGTAATAGGCTTACTCTCTTACAGCCTTAGATTCCACCCAACTGGCTTCCTTTTGGACATGTGACTTGGGCTGATCCAGCAACCAACTCTGCCCTACTACTGTACAGCTGAGTCCTGGCACTAGGACTGTGGCCCTACAAGTCTAGAAGTATATCACTGATACCGCATAATCTTATCCTCTGCTATTTTTTATCTAACATATATTTTTGTATAGATGTCTGTCATCTTGACATTCAAATGAAAAGATAAACATTGAAAAATCACGTATAGCTAAAACCTCAAATACTAAAGAAATGTTTTGATAATCATAAAGAAAGAAGCTACATAACCTTCTCAATATAGCCTGTGTCAATTAAGAATGTGTAGGAGGAGATTTATTGCAATTAAATAATTTAAAATATTATATGCAATCATAGTTAATTGAGCAAAAATATAACAGAATTCAAGAGAAAAGAGCAAAGGAAAAATCAGCATAAAATAAAAACAACATATCTGCTGATCTGAACTTATAAGGGAAATTAAATAACAGCTCTAGATTTATTTAGTTTCTTACCTCAATTGCACATCTCTTTTATTGTTTTTATGGGATGTGTTAAAAGTATGAGATTTCTTAAAAATCATAAGGCCATTTTTCTTTGTGTCCCTTAAAAAGCCAAACTTGTAAAAGGTGGTAAAAAAAAAAAATGGTCTTTGCTGCATTAAAAACATAAAAACAAAAAATGAGCCCAAAATCTGTCACCTTAAAATGCTACCTTTCTTTCATTAATATACAACACTATATCTGTAAAGGCAATGATTGAAAGATTAGTTAGGATAAATGTAAATTATTATAGTGTATTTAAACGCTTTCAAAACAGATTGATGTCAATCAATAAAATGAAAAAAAAAACCCATGATAACTAACATTAAAATAGAGGTTATTAAAAATCAAAAATCAGATATATATGATCAAAGGGAATATTTGCTATCAGGGGAAAGTAGGTGACATATGAAGGAAATGATGAAAATAGAAAATATGTGCATATTGGAGATCATGAAATATCTTTCCAAAATGGGCCTCATGTGTATTTGTACAAAATAAAAGGTATAAGATATGCCTTTTGAATATATGAAAACACATGCCTACCATGTCCCTGCCTTTGTAACCAGAGCAATTGCCCCAGTTTGTGCTAAGATACTGGAATGGTATCTTAGCACAAGATAAAGAGCAATGATAGTTTTCGTCTGGCTACTCCGGCACTTGGATGAGGCATATTACTACTTTTCATGAAGTATGTGATGTCAAACAGGCTTCTAATGGTCATAGGTGATCTCAGATTGTTCTGTTGGTCAACAGCTCATCCTATTTGCCAGTGACCTAAAGGGGATCTGTTTCACATGTTTAGATGAACCAATTAAGCAGCCAGAGTCAATGTGAGTCTCCTCCTCTAGCTTCATTCTTTCCCAGATCCCACCAGCTATCCCCATCCTCCAGCACAGTTTTCCATAGATTATAAAACTGGGCCACCCAGAGGAGCTGTTGGGAGTAACTGGAATCATAAAAAGAGATTTACCTGGCATCATATCAGCTGAGCACTTGGCTCTGACTTTCTCTTCTTGGCTACATTCATTTTAAGAATGTAACTAGAGTATTCCTACTCCAGCTGAAGTTATCTTTCTTTTCGCATGGAAGCCTTTCCCATAATAATTCACTTCTTTTAAAATCCAAATCAGTGGTCCACTAGATCTCTTCAAAATTGTAGGCCTTGGGATTTTCTTAGCCCTGTGAAGCCTAGGCAGGAAATAGGCACATTTGCTCCAAAAAAATGAAATCTTCAAATTTTGATGAGAGAAAAAGCAGTGCTTCAATTTATAAACAAAAGGTAGACTTTTTTCCCCTCTGCATAATATTACTTCATTGATATTTATTTCTTTTTTATAATAATTTATTTTTTTATGTTAGTCACCATACAGTATATCCTTAGTTTTTGATGTAATATTCCATGATTCGTTATTTGCTTATAACACCCAGTGCACCATGCAATATGTGCCCTCCTTAATACCCATCACCGGCCTACCCCAATCCTCCACCCCCCTCCCCTCTGAAGCCCTCAGTTTGTTTCCCAGAGATATGTATTTCTAATGACTTTATGTAAAAATGTACAGTAAGACAAGCACAGGGTGAGAAAATTCAGTGTTCCTACCCTATTGTCATTGACTAGAGATGACTAAGTTCATTCCTAAATCAAGATAACCAAGTCTCAGAATACCAATGTGTTATTCAGCCTAGAAACAGTCACTTAAGAAAGTCTTTAATGAAATCCCATTTTGTCCTTTATTCATGCTTCTTTGCAGAACTTGACGATGCACATTTAATTGGGCTTTTAAAATATTTTCCTGAGATTAATGCAAGTCTATGAAATTTTTCCTCAAGTTAAGCTTTATTTATTCATTATATTGATTATCTTTTAAAATCATTTTCATACTTGATTTTGAAAACTATTGATATACTCTGGTTGGAATATTCCATTTCTAAATGATAAATCAAACTGCTGATGTAATTGAATTACTGTCTATGTAGTAACAGGCCATTAATAAATGGATGAATGAATTGAAATAAACTAATCTTAACTCTACTCATGAATCTTTTCCCAACCATCTTTACATTATTTGGAATGGAATTTAGATAGATTTCTCAGTAGCTCTATAGATAGATGGATAGACAAAGAGTTGCCCATGCATAAAGCGTCCTATATCTCTGATAAAATATTCAATTTATAAACAAAGAGTATGTGAAGAGGACAGCATTATTCCTGTGATTATGAAATAAATTCTGACAATATTCTTTGTCTTAATCACTACAGTTCAATTTAGCAGTTTAGAAAAAAAATGAGTTTCTTAGAAAATACATAAACATTTTAGATTACAATGTGCCATCATTTTATTGCTGATCTGAATGGCTACATAGACTTCCCCAAGAAATAAGTGATCTTTTCCACAGTATGCTTTACTTTACTGAAAACCTTGATTTCAAACATAGGTAGTGGTAAGGCAGTGTTCCCCAAAGTTATAACCAATTTAGACTTTTCTTAGACTCAAGGTTATGAGAGAAAAACAAACAACCCTGAAAGTTGACATTTGCATGGGTATCATATTAGGCAACTATGATTAAATGTTTACTATGTTTAATGTTCCATAAGAAGGGAGAAGCCAAAGACATGGCTTCAAGGAACATATATTCAATGACAATATATGAACATCCCTGTACTGGTTTTATACTGGACTCAAGATTCATAAAAGAGTAAGTCAGACAATTCTTATGCTTTTATGAAGCCCACAATAACAGAGGATGAGATGAACTTTGAACAAATAATTATACAAACTATTATTTAATGGCAATTATAATAAGCATAGCATGCTATGAGAAGGTAATATTTGCACCCCATTGTGGCCTGCAGGTACGGAAGTCTTTCTAAAGAATGGGCATTTAATCTGAGTTGGAGCTGAAGGAGTACAACTGACCAAAGTGGTGATTGAATCAGCTAGCATTAATTAAAGAGTGATTTTTATAGTACAGTTCATGCATATTCTTAAAGACAGCTTTACAAAAATTAGCAACCTTTAATCATTTGAAAATATAGTAGAATGGCATGACTACATATGACTAAAGACCAGATGGGAAAGCAGTTGAGTGATGAACATCGGAATAATCAAGAAGAGAAGAACTTGAGTTGATTCTAAAGGATAAGTAGATTTTGGGGTTGATGAAATAAGGGGAACAGCCTGTCGCATTCCATCCACTCAATGTCCCACCAATGTTTAGATAGGACCTAATATATTCCAGCAACTGTGTTGAGTGGCAGGAATACAAAACACAATGAAAGCAACAATCCCTGCCTTTGAGGAGCTCATAATCCAGGATGGTAGATACATAAAATGAAGTTTACATTTCAAAAAAATGTCAACACAAAAGAAGTAATCTTGACAGAGAGGCAGACACTGCCCTGACAAGAGAGTGAATAACTCTGCAAAGAAAATTAAAGAATGAGTCACAGAGGAAATGATGACAATAATAACTAATGATAACGCTAAGTGCTTACTATGTGCCAGTAATTGCTCTAACTCAATTATTAACTCAGTTAAACTTCACATCAACATTATGGATAGAGATTACTATTGGGCCCCAACCCCATTAAGAAATGAGAAAACTTAAACAACACAGAAGTAAAGGAACTTGCCCAAAGCCATGCAAACAGTAAATGGTGAAGACAGGATTCAATCACAGGGAGTCTGACTCCAAAGTCCATACTCAACCACTATTCCTGTACAGTTAAAATCATCATATTTGCAAAAGGAATGAAACAGGATGGTTTGCATATATGAGAGCGGCTGGCATCCACCAAACCCCAGTGTGGTGTGAGCACCCTTGAGACCAGCAAATTTCAAGGTCTGTTTCTCAGCTTTCTAGACCTGGAAAATCAACAGAATTTGTCCATACTGAGGTAATTTGGCACAGGGATTAAATAATGCTGATTGGCTATGCTATAATAACTAACTTGGAACAGCCATGCACATTTAAGAACAGAGCTGGAAGTCACACACAACGGTGGTTGAATTTTGCTTCACCTTGCAGTAACTGCTTGTCCTCGACCAAGATATGACATATCTCAGGGCATTATTTTCCTAATCTTTAAAATTAAAATAATACTAACCTACTGGATTCTTGGGATGTAAGTGTGTGTTTGTTGGGGGAGGGGTGGCATATAAAGCAATTGCTCTAGGGCCTCAAGTAGAATGAGAAATCTGTAATCAGGGTGGTAATTGTAGTGATTGTAGCTGTTATAATTGAAATATCCCTGACAGAGTGTTGAACAAAGCTCCTTCTGGATATTGTAGGCAGTTCACTGTCACTGTTAACTTCTGTTTTTCCAGTTTCTGTGAGGCAGATATTGTTAGACTCCACTTTCCAATGGGAAAACTGAGGAACGGAGAAGTAAAGAAACTTCTAGCTCTTTCTTGATCATTGCTACTCTTTTCTGAGTGACTCATTATTTCTTTAAATACACAAAAAAATATGATCCAGTGACAAAGTCTGCTGAAACTGGGAGCTGGCCAGGCTCATTTACATGACTGCAAATATCTGGTTTGACCCATGATATGTTTGTCTGATGATTCAGTGTTCATGGTTACTGACTACATGTGAAGTGAAAGAGAAAGATGAATTGAGCATGTCACCAAGGTTTTTATTTTTGGTGGTTGGTTCTATGATGATGCCAATAACCTAGGAAATATAGGGTGGTAAGTGATATAGGAAATTAAGTTTTACATAAACTGACTTTATAATTAAAGCTGGCCTAGTCGTTCCTACCATTAGGTATCTGAACATGTAAAATTTTATGTATTGTTTTTTGCAAATATAGGTGCAAATATAATTGCAAGAAACAAAGTAATTCAATTGACAACCATATAAGCCATGATGTGTGCCACCTTACCTTTCCAAATCTATTCTCATCCTTAGAGGTAAACACCATTAAGTTAGGTAACAAAACATCTGGAATATAAGTCATAATCCAGCACACGTGTTAATGTATCAGGCAATCTTATGTGCCACTCTTGTCCTCTCAGCCTCACTTCCCCCTGGACCATTGGCCACTGATGTCCTGACAGACTTCGCTGAAACAACCAGTTCTGTGGATGAACACTAACTCCATGCAGATATAACCCGACGACACTTGTCTACTGCCTGCTCCAACTCTCACCTTGTCTCTGGGCTTCCCTGGTAATGCCTCTCTTTATGTAGGTCTTGCTGTGTGCCCACACGTATATCTCAGGATGCTTGTGAAGCAAAACTTTGACATGTGGGAGATGAGCGTTCATAGATAAAAGTTGCCTTTCTTCTCCGAATGAACAGTCTTGTTCTGAGAAGTAGTCACTTCTTTGGGAATAATGTGTCTACAGATCAAGCAATCGCTAGGGACTAAGACCTACTGGCACCCTACAACCTGAGGTTGGCTCTTTCTCCTTCCCATACTGACTCCTATTTCTTGCAGTTACACTCTTTAATATCATCATCGTACACACACCTTTGCTTCAGGATTTGCTTTCCATGGTTATCATGGTGAGACAATATAACTCCAAGTATGGAAATTATGATGCATCTGTCTGTGGAAAGATCTCTTTCTCTCTTTCTTTGTAATAACTGGCTATATATCATTATTTTCTTTTTGATGAGTTTTTAGGTTTTTTTCTATTTCATTAAAACAGACATTTCATGAAAATGACAAATGTTTTATATTTGTCATAGCCCATTTGTTGCGCTTTAAGGTGGATTCTGGAGGTGAAATAAGTGCAAAGACTGTGCAAATTTTATCTTTCATCCTCTAATATGCCCGTGAGAACTTGCCTTGTAAACTACATAAAACTGATACTATCAATATTATTAAACAATTATTAATTTACATCAGTCAATAGAAAGTGGATGCTAGATATGTTACTGTGGTTTCAATTTGATTTCTCTGATTACCAGCGAGACGGAACATCTTTTTGAATATTCATTGACCATTCCACTGGATTTTTTTTCCATGTTGTTTCCTCCTCATTGAATTGGCTACCCACGTGCTTTACACTGTATTCTACTGATTTTATGCTTGGTTTTATTTTTCATGGTAGTTTGTGGAAGATTTTTACATCATATGGAATGTATTCTTGTACTTCATAGATATTTGTCACTTACATTTTAACTTTGTTTATGGTATCTTCATCAATCCAAATTCTAAATTTGCTTATGCAAACATATTTATTTATTCTTTTGACTTTTATTCCTTTCTTTAAGAGACTTTTCCCACTCATATTAAAAATAAAAAATTGTCCACTAATTAAATGTGGTTTTGCTAGTACATTTGACACTCTAATCCATATCTAATGCTTTTGTATGTAATGTGAGATAGAAATTAACCTTATTTTTCTCTCAGATTAATAGACAGTTGTGCAAATATTCTTTATTAAATAATTATTTTTCCATTGATTTGAAATTCCATATTTATCCTAAGCTTGCTTGATCATCCCCCTCCTCTTTTTTTTCCCCTCTTTTCTTTCTTTTCTGGGTCCTCTGTTTTGAATTCACTTGTATCTGTGTTGTTATGTCACAGTATCTAGACTACTAAAGATTATTGTATATTTTCATAACTAACAAGGTATATACTATCTATTCTTCTTTAAAAAAAATGTTGGCTGTTCTGTTGCATTTATCTTCCAATATAAAACTTTATTTATTTATTTATTTATTTTTTTTAAAGATTTTATTTATTTATGTGACAGAGAGACAGCCAGCGAGAGAGGGAACACAGCAGGGGGAGTGGGAGAGGAAGAAGCAGGCTCCCAGCGGAGGAGCCTGATGTGGGACTCGATCCCGGATTGCCAGGATCACGCCCTGAGCCGAAGGCAGACGCTTTAACGACTGCGCTACCCAGGCGCCCCCCAATATAAAACTTTAGATTCATTTTGTTATTGTATTTTAAAAATTCAGTTAGAATTTTGATTGTGGTTTCATTTAATTTATAACTTAATTTGGGGAGGGCTGACATATTCACTATGTTGAGTATTCCAATCCATAAATACAATGTATTTCTAGAAAACTATTCAGGCATTATTTTACACATTTAATTAAAATTGAAAAATAATGTTCACATTAGTATTTCCATTTTTTAAGGATTGCTCTTTAGCATTTTATTATTTTATTGTTTTGATTGGAATTTTGCAATACATTTTTCAGAGATGAAAGCTCATAATATCTTTATGCTGGTCTTGAATTTGGTAATTTATTGATTCCTCTCTCTCTTTTTTTTTTTTCCCCTAGCTTTTCAATTGACTTTTGAATTTTATCTCTTCATGTTCAATTTGTGTACTTTTTCTTTTTCTTTTGGAATATTTAGGATCAATTAGGGATATTTAAAATTAACAATAATGGTGCATGTCCTTGTTTTGTTTCTTATATGTTAATGGGAATATTGTTTCTCCATTACATTTGATATTTCTTATAGGAATGACTTCTATACAGTAGAAGAAATTTCCTTATATTTCTAGTTTGATAAGAGTTATATTTCTTTTTTTAAAAAATTCAGAAATGAAGGGCACCTGTGTGGTTCAGTAGGTTAAGTGTCTGACTCTTGATTTTGGCTCAGGTTATGATCTCAGGGTTCAGGCATTGAGCCCCGAGTAAGGCTCATGGTGAGTGTGGAACCTGATTAAGATTCTTACTCTCCCTCTTCCTCTGCCCCTCCCCCAAGCTGTGCTTTTCTCTCAAAATAAATTTAAAAAATAAAATAAATAAAAAATTCAGGAATGATATGTTCCCTTCAAGCTGACAACATATCCAGGTAGTAATGTTAAATATTAGATGTAAACATATATTTACAGACCAAGTATTCTGAGCAGAAGACAAAAAAAAATTAGCAAGATTCATAAAATGAATGGATACTGAAGATGTGTGAATGAAGAGAATCTAGAAATCATGAAGGAAACAAATTGATTTTTCTTTGTTTCTATTGACCATTGTACATACTGCCTTTACAATACTTATACCATTGTATTGTAATTACTTATTATTAGTTTCACTTACACTCTGAAACAGTTGGACCGTTCCTCACTCATTTTTTTTCTGGTGTCTAGTACAAGCACTGATAGAATAGCCATTCAATCAAGTGTTTTTTTGAAGGAATGGAAAGAGAAGGAATAGCCAAAGTTTCCAGGAAATCCAGGAGAAAATTCTGGCTGAATGATGGTATCATGGCAAATAAGCTGAAAACCAAGAGAGGCCTTTGGATTTAAAAAATTGGGGAACTTCAGTGACTTTAATAAGATGAATTTCAGTGAAGTGATAAATATGGGAGCTAGGAAGTAATGGTATGAGAAATGCATGAGAAGGGATGATTTGGAATATGGTAGAAGTGATACTATTTCAAAAAAATTGAAAAACACCAAAAAGAAGGAAAGGATGTTTGGCTTGTGAGAGATATTTTTTTATTGCTACTATTTCAAGGAGAGAAATGGTAAGTTCTGTGTAATAGACAAGAGCTCCTGAAGGAGTTTAAATTTGATGGTGTTTATCCCCTATTTGAAGCAAGGACAACTAAGTTTCACATAATGTATAAATTCTGATTTAAAAAAAAATCTGTTACCAATACTTTAAATATACCCATTAGTTTACTTTTCTCATTTATGGAGAAAAAGTACGTTGTTATCTTATTTTAGGGTGGTGAGAGAAATATAGACATAGTATAATAATTAATAAATACATTTGGAGACTTGGTTTCTTGGGAAGAAAAACCTAGAAAAGTAATGAAAAATCATTTTCCATTTACTGATCATAGCAGATTTCAGGGCTGGGTCATCCAAAACAATTTGATACATCTGGGAAAGAACATTCAATCTCCTTTTGCATAATGTTTGGAGTAAGCTTTTGTACATGATGAAATGTGAGTCTGTACAAAAGTTTTTATTATTCAAAACCGCCTTCCTTGCAGAATGTGTCATCTGGATGTTTACATAAAGATTCAGAATTTGTATTTTATTTTCTTCATTTTGGGTTCAGCATGAGCTGATGAAAGAACAACCAGGTCAGCAGTTTTGTCACCAAAGAACCGCAAAAAGAGCATTCAAACTGTGCTTAGTCCCCTTCTTGATTGTATTTGAGGGATGTAAAGAAGATGCTTTTCACTTAAAAATTTGATGCAATTAACCAGCTTTAAATTTGTTCACATCAGCAAATCTCATATTTGAGTGATCTAAATGATTGCTGACACAAACTCCCTGCTTAAGAATGAAGAACTTATCTTAGTAGATAAAAGGTGCATATGATTGCTGTTTAAATTGGAGAGACTAGCTTGTAAGTTACAACAGCTCCCAGTAAATTATTAAGTTGGTTGTATGTCTCTAAGAAATAGCTATAAGTTTAAATCAAGATAATCAAATCAGAGAGAACTAATACAACATTTTCCTTCAATCTTCCAGAATTGTTTTAATTCCTTGAAAATGCACATTAATGCCTTTGTTACATGTAGTTTGCCTGTGGAACACATAGTTTCACTCATTCAATTTTCAATTTACAGGATAGACTCACTCCCTTTGAGATGATTGCGCTTGCACTGTGTATATCACCTTGGCTATAGCTTGTCTATTCACACGGTGATGTGGCAAAAACTGAATCCACTCTGGAATTGTGTGAACATGCTTATAAATACCCACTGCACCGGTTACTTGCAGTCAAGGACCCAGGGGCTGATTTTCTGAGCCTCCATTTCCTCACCAATACCACAGAAATAAGGTTGATCACTTTTCGGCATTGTTGAGTCAAAAAAATGTGTATTAACTGCACATGGTGATAATTAGTGCTAACAATCCTGGAGTGCCTCCTGCATCTTGAAATGCTTTCCTTGTCCAGTTCCACCTAATGTTCACAATAACCATGTGAAGTAGCAGCTCTTATTATCTAGTGAAGAAATGGCATATTTAGGAATCTCAGATTGCCTTATTCCTCTCAAAATTACAATTTACTTCTTCATGCTTTTACTGTATTTCCAAATTATGGTTTAAAAATTGTTTTCCATGTCTATAAATTGCATGCTAGGGAAACCGAATAAGGGTCTAAGAAGAAACACACCTTCCATAATTTCATCCTAATGGAATGAGATTAATTATCTGGGAATATAGAGAATGTGTCATTTCTGATGACTACACTGAACTGGTTCATTCATATAGTGTGCTTTATTGTATGCTTGGTGTGTTATCATCACTTGGCGGATACAACAAGAAATAAGGCAGTTGCAGTCTCTGCTCTCATGTAGCTTGTACTCTAGTGGGGGAAACACATAAGGAATCGTAAAAAAGCAGATAAGTATAGACAATTGCAATAAACATGTAGGAGACCAGAAGAAGGAGAACTAAGAAAAGCTAAAAAGATTGCAAAGAAGCAGAATCCAAAAGGGATTAGAGAGAACAAATTAGGTGACAGTTTCGGATGTTATGATTATCTCCATCATTTCAATAGCTTGAATGTAGAAATGATCAGAGAGTAGATGACCTGATTGTTACCATTATATCAGATAGAAACTTCCGGCTAAATGTTATAGAAAATCTAATATAAGTGGCGTATATGTGGGGGCATTTATCATATCACATGTCAGGAAATTGAGAAAGTGAATGCATTGTTGATTAATTAAATGGCCTAATGTTGTCATTCCAGTCCCAGGTTTCTTTCCTTCTTTTGATCTATGTTTCCGGGCCTGTTGGCTTAAGCCAACTCCCCTCACATTTGCAAAACTTTCATAGCAGTTCTAAGCTCTGCAATTGTATAAAGGAGATTAGATAAAATATTTATACTAATGCAAGCCAAGGGTAAGGGCATTTAAGTACCAGTTTGAATACAATGGCCATGAGAATTCCACATTAGAAAGAGAAAAGTGGTGGTATGGTGTACGCTTGTGTAGTCTTATTACACACCACGCACCCATTCAATCCTCACGGCAACCCTGTACAGTAGACATTTTATTATCTCCTTCATTTAGATGAGGAAAATGAGGCACCAAGAAATTGAATACTTTGCCTCTTGCCACTCAGCTGACAAGCTGTGAGGCCAGAACGGAACTCCATTAGGCCCCTGGCTCTTGAACATTATGCTTACACGAGGAAAAGATCCTAGGTTTTTGTTATTATGTGAGTGGAAGTATGGTATTCATTCATTCATTCATTTTTTTTTACAATTATTCATTTAACATTATGTCGTTATTTGTTCATTTAAAATCTTTATTCAGCACATACTCTGTGCTAGGCATGTATTTGTATTTCTAGTTGCACTGAGGTACAAACAGACCCAGTCCTATCCCCTCAAGAAAGTTAAACATTAAATATATATATATGTATATATATATATGTTAAACATTATATAAATTATCTTATCCCACAATTGCAGAGTGGGATAAATGTTATTGAGTTTAGAAAGCTGTGAAGTCATCTGGTAGGGGACCTAATCTAGTCTGGTATCAGGAAGGGCTTCCTGGAGAAAGTGTCATTGGAACCGAGGTCTGAAGGATATGAGTTAATTAGGTAAACTGTAGGGGAACCGACTGCTCCAGGCAGAGGGCAATAGCATATGTCCTCTTACTAGCAAATCCTGACTAAAGGGATCAACACATCATGCAAATAGGGAAGCATCTACAGCAGCAGCACACCCAGGCGTGGCATAAACCCCATGCTAAAATGATGAAAGGCTTTCTGCAGACGCAGGGCTGATGCCCTCAGATGAAAGAAGCCAGTGACTGTTGGTGCTCATTTCTATTTCAAAGCATATCAAAGAACTAGTGAGACTAAATCAGAAACATTAAAATCCCTTCAAATGTGGGATAGTCCTCAGATTTATTCTTGAAACAATATTCATACCATCCAGAGAGTCAGGGGAGGCAGAGAGGCTTTCTCCCAAATCTTATAGATTCATTGCCTAAATCATGCATATGAAGCTTCCACTTGCGTTCTGTCTCTATCCTCACTTCTCTGGATTTCCTGCATACGATTGTAGTTACTATGGTGTAATGCTGCATGTTTTTTTAATTTATTAAGTATGGGCCTTTTACTGTATAAGGATTTGACAGTGACCCACATCAGCCACTCAAAAAATCTACTTAAGGGGCTCCTGGGTGGCTCCGACGGTTAAGCATCCAACTCTTAATTTCGGCTCAGGTCATGGTCTCAGGGTCATGAGATCGAGCCCCATGCTGAGAATGGCACTGGATGTGAGGCTGCTTAGGATTCTCTCTCTCCCTCCCATTCCTTCTGGCCCTCACCCCCCTCTAAAAAGATCTAATTCAAAAATTCTCCTTGATCAACAATTGGTGCTGAAACAACTAATATCTATATGCAAAAAAAAAAAATTAATCTAGATATAGACCATTCACAAAATTAACTCAGAAAGAATCACAGACCTAGATCTAAGACACAATATGATAAAACTTCTAGACGATAACATAGGAGAAAGCCAAGATCACTTTGAGTATGGGGATAATTTTTTACATACGTCACCAAAGGGACAATCCATGGAAGGAATAACTGACAGGATAGATTTTTTTTTTTAAGATTTTTATTTATTTATTTGACAGAGATAGAGACAGCCAGCGAGAGAGGGAACACAAGCAGGGGGAGTGGGAGAGGAAGAAGCAGGCTCATAGTGGAGGAGCCTGATGTGGGGCTCGATCCCATAACGCCGGGATCACGCCCTGAGCCAAAGGCAGACGCCCAACCGCTGTGCCACCCAGGTGCCCCAGATTTCATTAAAATTACAAACTTTTACTCTCTGAATGACAATATCAGAGAATAAGACACAGACTAAGAGAAAGTATTTGCAAAAGACATATCTGATAAAGGACTGTTATGCAAAATATACAACAAACTCTTAAAACTCAACTAGAAGAAAATAATCCGATTAAAAAATGGGCCAAACACCCATTAACAGATACCTCACAAAAAAGATATACAGATGGCAAATAAGCATAAGAAAAGGCGGTCCACATTATATGTCATCAGGAAAATGTAAATTAGAACAACGACCATTTACCACTACCCACCTGTTAGAGTGGCCAAAACCCAGAACGCTGACAACACCTAATGCTAGTGAGGATACCGAGCAACAAGAACTGTTATTCATTGCTGGTGAGAATGCAAATGGTACAGCCATATTGGAAGGCAGTTTGGCAGTTTCTTACAGTACTCTTATTGTACAATCCACCAATTACAGTCCTTGGCACTTACCCAAAGGAGTTGAAAACTTATGTCCACATAGAAGCCAGCACACGGATGTTTACAGCTGCTTTATTCATAAATGCCAAAATTTGGAAGCAACCAAGATGCCCTTCAGGAGGTGAGTGGATAAACTGCAGTACATCTAGATAATGGAATATTATTCAGCGCTAAAAAAGAATGAGATACCAAGCCATGAAAAGACATGGAGGAACCTAACATATACATTAAGTGAAGGAAGCCAATCTGAAAAGACTATATTACTGTGTGATTCCAATTCTGTGACATTCTGGCAAAGGAAAAGCTATTGATACAGTAAAAGGATTAGTGGTGCCAGGATTTGTAGACAAATGTGTAGGATTTTTAGGGCAGTGAAAATACTCTGATACTGTAATGATGGATATATGTCATTATATATTTGTCCCAACCCATAGAGTATACAACACCAAGAGTGAATTTTAATGCAAACTATAGACTTTGGTTGATAATGGTGTCAGTGTAGGTTCATCAGTTGTAACAAATATATCATTCTGGTAGAGGATGTTGATACAGGGGAAGCTGCGCATGTGTGGGACAGGGGGTGTATGGGAATTTCTGCACCTTCCCCTCAATGTTATTGTGAATCAAAAACTGCTCTAAAAATAAAGTCTTAATATAAAAATATTTTTTCCTTAAGAATAACAACTTAGAGATTTATGATACAGAGAATGATACAGAAACACATCACTAAGCTTAACATATTATAATAACTAGTATTTCTCCACTGCTTCCGATATACCAGTTGATATGCTAGGCACTTTATAAATTATCTTACTCCTTATAAAGATCTCACAAGTTAAGTATCATGATCTCCCTTTCACATATGAGCAAACCGAGGCTAAGAGGAATAAAATGAACAAGGTCAAGCATCATGTAAGTAGGAGAGTGGAGAGCCAGCCTCAACCCTGTCTTGCTCTGAAGTCCATGCTCTGTTTTCTACCCCACAATGCCATCCAGTTTAAAAGAAAGTGATATTCTGAAGAGGAGAGGGCTTGATCTGAAATAGATGGTAGATTTAATAAGCATGACTTGCCCTACATGCTTGGGAGGCAAATAACTGCAGGTCTCTCTCTCTCTCTCTCTTTTTTCTTTCCTTTTTCCCTTCAAGAAATCACTTAGGCGCCCACTTGGCAGAAAGCCTAATATACCCATCTTAAGTCTGCTCCTTTCACATGAGCTGTTGTGGCAGAATCCTGGGAAGTGGATCTGACTTCCAAATCTCAGTAGGAAAAGTACTAAACTCTAACAAATCTGTGAAGCTTTGATCCCTGCTGCTCCCAGCACTGCTGGTGAAAATCCACCCTGTGGAACTGACAGACAGTACTAGTTTCTTGATATTTCCTGTCTTGTTCTGGCCCCTTTGGTTCTTCAAGGAAGGATGATCCCACACTCTTGGGAGCAGGGGCAGAAAATTAGCATGGACGTCCATGCTTAGGAAAAAAGAGATTGTCTCTTCCTTTTGAATTTTTTTTTGAGATTTATTTATGTATTTTAGAGAGAGAGCACAAGCAGAAGAGGGGGGGGGAGAAAGAGTCTCAAGCAGACTCTTAGCTGAGCGTGGAACCCAACACAGGGCTCAATCTCATGACCCTAAGATCAAGACCTGAGCTGATACCAAGAGTTGGGTGCTTAACCGACTGTGTCACCCAGGTGCCTCATCTTCCTTTGTATTTTTCTTAAAAAAGGAAGAAAACTTTCTCAAAAGCATCTCAATGGTTACCCTCACATTTTAATGGTCAGAATTGCATCTTGTAATAAACCCAACCTGGTCATTGGCAATGGAGGTGAGACCTTCAATTATTGACTGAGGTCAATCAGAACCCAAATGCTGGGCCTGTGGCTAAGGCTAGCCTACCTTGTATGTAGTCATGCAGAAAATGGCAGTACCTGAATGAAATGGGTTTTATTAGTAAGAAGAAAGAGAGGAAAATAATTCTGGGTAGGTAAACAAAAGTGTCTACCATCAACTTTAGAGTTTATCTGCTCAGAATGAAAGAAGAACAAGATATTGACCGAATGGATTGTACAAGTTTTTTAAAATATCACCCCAGTAGTAATTATTCTACTTATTATTTCCAATTATATTTTAATATTTAATTACTAAAAGTACCAGTTTGGCTTGGGGAAAGCACACTTTAAGATTGAAAATTCTACTTTGCCAAAACATGTTATATTTTATTATTTTTTAAAAAATAAGACATGATGACATTTACTATAAGAATAGTTTTATATTATTATAATAGAGCCTGTGGAAAATCTGAATATGGCATAAAGAAATTACTAAATACGGGTTGATTTGACTGCAAAATTTGTTCATGTTTACTTTCAATGTCCTTCTTCCGGGAAGATTTCTTGGAGTAACAAAGAAGACAGTCATTGTCTAATCATTTAACATAAAAAGTACCACTTGCAAATAAGTAAAATATTTGTGAAATAAGTAATTCTTTATTCTCACAGGTGACCATAATTCTGTTTCTCAGCCTAGAAATTATTGATCTCAGACTTCTTATTGTTAATTAGTTAAAAAAAAAGAGCACTTATGTAACAATTTTCTCACTGATAAGATCAGAAAATTCTAGTTTTGAATACACATTGCACAATTTTTAATCTATTGCATGTTCCCATCTTTTTATAGCAGATACATAGATCACTTGTATAATAACATCATTAAGGCTAATTATAACTTTTTTAGAGGAAAGACCTGTTTAATAAAAATATAAATATAGAATGTGAAGATTCACCTCAAAGGCCTAACTAAGTAAGAAGACTTAGACTCTATCAACTCACTTAATCTTCTTTCTAATGTACTTCATCATTGAAATTAAATCAACATTAAAATTTAACATAAATTTTATGCTCATTTACCATATTATACAGTAAATAATACAAATCACAAATAATATTTTCAAGTGATTTTTCAAGTTCATGAAATGTGTTTAAAATAGTTTGAGAAAAAAGGAAACGATGAAAATATACAAATGTAAAAGTAAGATTTTTAAAATATGGAAATACACAAGAGTAAGCTTATATATGGCTCAGTTTTCTAACTCTTTATGGTCCTTTGGTTTAATTAATATCCAGCGTGTTATTGGATGTACAGAGAGGTCAGCCCTATGTGCACCTGGAAGGAGATTTGCTGTATTATACCTAGTCCGTCTTTGGCAGTTTCTCCCTTAGGCATGTTCACGTTGACAACTCACCATGGTCCTCTTTCCCAGAAGACCCTGAAGTTAATCATAACATCCAATGCCCCCACCTTATTATCTAAGGCCTAATATTGACTGATTGATTGATTAGTTTATTCATTCAAACCACTTTTGGGCATTATAATTATTACCACTCTCTGCCCTCAGTACTCCAAGGAGCAAACACAAAGCAGGTAAAGAATAGGCACCAGTACAAGTTAAGATAGAAGAAACCGTTTATTTTCTAAATGTGCCTCTGTCGTACTTTTATATGTACAAGATTTAGAAAATAACCCAAGGGCTCTAAGGGTTGAAAAAATAAAAGCATATGGCGTTTGCCAATATGACATTTTAATCCTCTGTTTAAACACCTTAACTCTTTTAAAACGTTTTCTGTTAGGTTTATTGACTGACTGATGGCTGGCTAGCTTTACTAATTATGGCAAATGATCTTTATTCTTTTTTATTAATATGCCCTGTCTTCCTCATATCTCCTTTTGAGTTTTCATTAGAGGATTATGGCCTAACAAATAATTCTACTGGAATGTGACCTTCCAGGTGAATCAAAATGTTATATAGTAGAATGTTAAATAATTAAAGTCCAATGCTCCCTTCTGTTATTGATTTTCTTTGCTCATTAATCTAAACTGTATTAATTTTAAAAGACCATTAATGATCTGTATGTTACTATCTCACAGCTGTCAGTATATTGCATTTAGATTCAGGAAACATTCATTAAGTACCTATTCTACACCTGTTGCCCAAACCTTAATGAGCAACTCACTTGGGGCTTTGTTAAAATGAAGATTCTGGCTCAGTACCTCTGAGATTGGGCTATGAGTCTCTGTATTCTAAAAAGTGCTTAAGTGATGCTGATTTAATGCCATTTGGCCATACTTGGAGTAGCAAGACTCAATGATTCTATGAAAGACCTTGTATTGGGTGTCTTTATGCTTACATCATTTTCTTTATTTTGCAAAATAAATATTAAATGCCTATTATCTGGTAGGCACTGTTTTAGGTCCTGGGGATACAGCAGTGAATGAAACAGATAAAATGTTCTCATGGAGCTTTCATTTTAGTAGGGTGAAAGATAGACAATAAATAAAAGCATTATATTTGATGAGGAGGAGTTATATAGAGATAAATAAATCAGGAAATGGGGATAAATCGCCAAATTAGGAGTGTCAGGTGACGTTGTATATTGCAATTTGAAATAGGGTGGCCAATGAAAGCCTTGAAGAAGGCAACATTTAAGAAATTACCTAGTGGGGAAGCCAGCTGTGAAGATATCTGGAGAAGAGTAATATAGGCAGAGAGAAACAAAAGTGCAGAAGACATATTTTAAGCTAAGAATCATTCGGTTAACTCATAGCTGGCTCCAGCAACTTTGACAGTGTGTCCTCTTCATTGTGCTCAGAGTCAAGTTTGACTTGTACCAAGTCATTATCAAAAGCATCTGGGTGGTCAATAATGCATTGTTTGTTCAAGACTTTGGCATTCTGTTTTGCTCTCAGAGCTTTGGCTTAGGATGACCAGTCTCCAATATGGCTGACTTCCTGTTTGAAGTTCTGATTGAAGGCACCAAGATCAGACTGACAGATGATCAGGGTCTTCATCTTTTGCTCATGTGCTCTCACAGCTGTCTTCACTAGCTTTAGCCACCTCCGGCTCTACACTTAACACTAGCTTCCCCACTTTCACTGTCTAATCTAGCCATTCCTTACTACATTATACTGTGTGGTGCATTTGAATTTAACTCTATATTTAAAAAAAAAAAAGAAAAAGATTCCAAAAAATGAGGCACTTGCTCATGGTGACACAGATGATAAATTTACATTGTAATCTACTGACGTAAAGTCTCATATTTTATATTCAACACTACCACTAAAACTACATCTAATTTCCATTAACATTTTAAAAGTATAAAGATTCTTTGCCAGTTATGTCTGTTCATTCATTTCTCCAGACTTTCATTCCAGTCTTTTCTGCAAATTCTTAATATATGGCAACGGTAGCCATCATTTGTTTTTAGTTCACTGCTTTAAAGGAAATAGATGGAAATAAATGAGTTCATATGAAATCCCCATTTTGAAAAGCTAAGCAGAAATAATTGTAGTCTGGACAGTCAATTTTATTACATGGCAATCTGGTAATATAGTATTATTATTATTAATTTTGAAGATTTGGGTAACAAACACACCTAACAATGTATTTCAAATCCCAGGCAAACTTCTTTAAAATTTATTTACCAACATCACTTTAATAAATGACTTCAAAAGCATATTTATCAGGACAAATTAGCATATCAAAGACCAAAAATTGCCATTAATATTGAAAAGTGTCTTTTAAAAAAACTCAAATCGTATAAACCACTGCAGGAGAAAAAATAGGTCAAAGAGCAGCATTACTGGTGAAAGGAATTTGAAAACACACTAAATCAATATGAAAATTACATTACTGAACCAAAGGAATCTTTGCAAAATTTACAAATATGATAGAAGGAATCATAACAGATATTTAGCTACCAAGAACTTTACAGTTTGTTAGAAAAAGCTGTTATTTTATTTTTAAAATTCTCTCTCTTTGTGTATTTAGATGAATATTAGGGGAGATAAGGAATATTTAATGCCCTGGAGATTGTGGGTGGGATATAAGATTAGTGAAACAAGGCCTCCTCTGTAAAATGCTATGGCAGTTGCCTGAGACTAACACAATGTCAATAAACTAAGTAAACAGAAGACAGTCAATTGGCTGTGCTTCCTTTCTCTTTACTGGTAAGATTATGTGTCAACACCCTAATGGCTTTGAAGGATATGTTTCTTTCTAGAGTTCAAATACAACTCTAAATAGAGATGAAGCAATTCACTTCCCAGTGAGGAAGGAATTTGAATTAGACAACAAAATAACAGATAACAGATAACAGAAGTGTGTTCTAAATATAAAGTTTTATTTTACCAGAGAGAATCATTGGCAGCTTCAAAGGGCCATGGGCAATGAGACTTAGATTTTGAAAAGTAATATAAATCACAGGAACAAATAAATAAACAATATAAATGAATAAAAAAAAATCCAAGTGAAGTATTTCATTTATTCTGAGCAAAACTGGTAAAGAGATATTATTATCTATGTGTTCTAATTTTTGACACTTACTAATGCAGGAGATCAGACAAGGATTATCTAAAATAAAATTTACTGTGAAAAAAATTTCCAACTTGAATAATGGTTATAAAAGTAAAATTTTCCTTTAAATTCCCAACCAAAAATGTAAATGATGGATGACAATATGACTTCAACCAAGTCCAAGGCTGTAAATATCATCTAAAATGCTAAAGAGTCTCAATTTTATTTCTTCATCCTAGATCTTTCTCTCTTGAACTTCAGACTTTTATATTATGTTGCCTATTTTAAAATGTCAATTGAGTAACTGATAAAAATCTTAAATTTCATATGCCTAAGTGGAATTCCAGATTGTCACCCGCAAAAATCTATTCCTCTAACAGTCTTCCTTATCTCAGCAGGTGACAATTCCATTCCTCTGGTTGCTGAGGCCAAAAACCTTAGGGTCACTTCGATTTTTCTCTTTGTCTCATATCCTACAGAATTTGACCACTTTATAATATCTCCATTGCTACTGCCATGTTCCAAGCTGCCATCATTTCTCAATCGGATTGTTATGATAGCTTCCTAATGGATTCTACATGGTCTGCTTCCAGACTTGGCCCCCATCTCTCAACACAGTCTCTGCTCAACATAATATCCAGAGTGAGTCTTTTACTACCTAAGTCAGACTATAACACTCATGTGCTCAAAATCTCCAATCTCTCTCTCCCTTATTCTCCTTCTCTCTCCTCTCTCTCTCCCTATCTCTCCCCTACCCTTTGGGAACTTTGCAGTGGTTACTCCCATTTCCTGGGATACTCATCCTTCAGATATCCTCAAGACTAGTTCTTTAATCACCTCTAAACTTTGCTCAAATATTATCTAATCAATAAAATTATCATGACTACTCTTTTTAAAATTAATTTTCTCTGCCTGAAGGATCTTTAACAAATCAGAACAAAAAGGAACAATATTACTTGGAAAGTTAGTATATATGGGATACAATAATAAATAAAATAAATAAGATATTGCTTAGAAGATAGCAAGTATTATGGGGATAAAAAGGAACATTCAAGACAAAGCCTTAACAACAGTTCTTGATAATAATCTGTGTTTAGGCATATGGTCTTCTAATTTCATTCTCCTCCCACCTAAGATAGCTGTCACCCATATTTCAAGATTCATTATTCCCTTGATTTGTTCTATATAATTATATTGCATACACACACACACACACACACACACACATATAATGATTATTTTAGTTGTATTTAGCATTAGTTGTATTTAACTAAGTATATTATAGTTATTTTCATTGTATTTGACTATCATAGTGCATGTAATTTTGGATGTATCTAATCTGTTAATGTTACGTTGTTAAAATGTGGTGTGTCATTGTAGTTTATTTGATCACAATATTTAATTTTGGTCTATATTTTACGGTTTAGACACCCATTCTGGTGATGAGAATTTGAGTTATTTTACTCTTTTGTTATTATGAACATTGCCATTCTTGTTTAAGCCTCCTTTTATATACACTCTCTCTTCATGAAATTTCAACACTTTGTTATCTCTTATTCTTAATCTACAGGTTCTAAAATTAGCCTAAAATTTGATTCATTGAGTAGTGTCAAGATAGCTGTCACAGATCTCCCACCCCTTTTTTGGGCACCTGACTTGTAGGAGGCCATGTGCCCCCAATGGGTTTGTTCCAAAGAGGTCTCCATAGAGCTTCCAGAGAAGTTCTGGTAATGGTGGACCCTCAAACCTTTACTACAGAGCCCCCGCTTTCCTCTCAGAATCTGCCCCCACCACTCATTACATCCTTCTTGGGAGTATAGCTACCAGAGCCTTTGCTTTGGGGCTGCAGGTAGCAGGAGCAGAGCAGTTTTGCTCCCTCTGGATTGGATGAGAGGGATCAGGTCTGTAGCAAGTGAGGACAGAACACCAACTTCTCTATTTAGAACTTGGAAGTCGTTGTTTTCCTACTAAAATTGTATAAAGCGTGTTCTAACTGCTTTTTAGTTCCTAAATACTGTTTGCACTATAAATCAGCTATATTATTTTTTGGAAAAATGAATTCTCAGACCAAAATAACCTATTTACAAATGACCTTTTGGAACATGACCTGTTTACAAGTGAGGGACTCTGGATAATGCATCCCAGAGTTAAATGCAAATAGTTTTTCATTATCTGTTGTTATGGATCATCTGCTTCATTGCTCCTCTTCATTAGCACAGATAATAGAGACCTAACTGAATTACTGCTATCAAGCATATCCATTACTTTTGTTCTGTGCTACACAAGTTTCCTTGGGTCCTTAACATCATTTCCAGCTTGATGTTTCAGTTCTCTGTTTTGGGATAGAAAACACTCTAATTTAACCAGTGACCTCCACAAAATGCCAATAAACAGACAAACTGAACAAGTTTTGCCTCCTCTACTGAACAGACATTTACTACGAACCATCTCAGGGTGTAAATGTGGTTTCGGGGCAGTGGGGTACATAGGAATTGAGCATAGCATACTTTCAATAGGTTTATGAATCTTTTATTGAAAACCTGTTATAGGGGCACCTGGATGGCTCAGCCGTTAAGCATCTGCCTTCGGCTCAGGTCATGATCCCAGGGTCCTGGGATCGAGCCCCACATCAGGCTCCCTACCTGGTGGGAAGCCTGCTTCTCCCTCTCCCACTCCCCTTGCTTGTGTTCCCTCTCTCGTTGTCTCTTTCTGTCAAATATATAAATAAAATCTTAAAAGAAAAAAAAGGAAGAAAACCTGTTATATACAGGACACTCTTCTAGGTGTTAGGGACGCCCACAAAGAAATAGACCTGGTTCATACACTAATTGAGCTTACATTCAAGGGGGGGGGAGATGACAATAAACATTTTAAAGAGTAGTATGTCCAATGTAGTATAGAAAACTGGTCAAGCGATAATGAGATAATGTAATGCATGAAGAGGGAATCTTTGAGGCCTGAGGATCAGAGAAGTCTATTGTGAGGAAGTGATATTTGGAGGGATCTGAATGACGAGGTGGAGCCAACCATGGGAAGAATAGACTAAAAGTGCTCCAGACAAAGAAGATCAGGTGTGACAACCCTGAATTAGAAAGGGCTTGGTGGCTCAAAGGACAGGAAAAGGTCAAACAGGGACCAAAAATAGAAACATTCTATTAAAAACAACCTCCATGTTTTAACAGTAGATAAAGACAATGATCTGCTATTAACAAAACAATCTATCAAAAATAATGAGGTGATGGGCAAGACCAGCTCCAGATAACCGCAAGCATGTGTGCATATGGAGAGAAAGAGACTTTGTGGATAAGAAGGTGCATCCTAGGCTTTAAAGATAACACATGTTAGTTATTTTTGTTGCTAAGATAATAACAGCTAGCATTTATTGAACTTTCCCTGTGTGCCATGTATTCTTCAAAGGTACTTCTATAAGAAGTAGAAGAATTTATTTAATCCTTATTTAAACCTTATTTAATCCTATCTCCCCATAGGAAGATGTCCCTACAAAATGTCTTTTAATCTATGAGGGAATTTGGACACAGGGTGGTTAAGGAACTTGTCCAAGGTTAGATAGACAGTACTTGATGTCACTGGGATTCAATCTATGCAGTCTGGCTACCATCACTAAAAATCTAGAAGTTGAATTTTGGTCCATTGCAAAAGTGGCACTAATGTTTTGCATCTCTGTGTAAAACCTTTTTGTAGGGTGACTTGGAGATTTCCCCATCAATAGGTGGAGTCCATTTCTCCACCCTATAAAGCTGGGTTTGACCATGTGACTGGCTTTGGCCAATGAGATTTATTTATCTATTTGTTTATTTAATTTTTTTTTTTTTTTTTTTGGCCAATGAGATATTATCAAGCATGACACAGGAAGATGCTGGAACAATGCCTATACCTTGGCAACTGCCCTCTTTTGCTACACATGAGATCCCTATGACCACCACCTTGGGAATAAGCCTGGGCTAGCCTGCTAGATGAGGAGTGGGAGATACACACTTAGCTCCATTTTCCCTGCTAACAGTCATTCCACCACTAGACATACGGGTGAGGCTTTTCTATTTCCAGTTGACTGCAAATGTGAGAGTGAGCCCAGCCAACACCACTTGGAGCAGAATTGAGCCATTTCAGTTGAGCTGAGCCCAAAATGCCAACCTTAGAACTGTTAAGCAAATAAATAGTTGTCATATCAAACTACCAAGATTTGGAATAGTTTTATTACATAGTAAGATTTAGCTATTGTTCAGGCCAAAGTAAAATGGCAGCTTTTGGGTGTTTGAAGATGTTGATCAACCGTTCTGCTTTCCCTGCTATGTGTGAAGATGCTGTTATTCTGTCTTCAAGCAAAATAAATAGAGGGGAATAGTCAAAGTGAGCTGTGCTCATGATTGTTTGTGGGGCCATAAAATTGTTCTAGCAAACTGTTGTGTCCCAAAGAAAAGATCATGACACTTGAGAAAGCATAGATTTACTGGAAGTATACTTCTAGCCAACCCCATCTGTCATATTTCCTGGTATTTAATTTTAATGTGTAATCCAATAGCACCATGAGAATATTGATAGTGAGTAGGATAACTGGTGTCAACTTTAAACCTTGGGTGATTTCATAAATGCTGTTTTAGAGTACTTGATATGTTAAAATTCATGATGGACATCTTTTGGCCAAAGAAAGTATGATTAACAATGCTCAAGAAAAGATGCTAGCCAGTGAAAATATGTCAGCCACCTCTGACAGAAAAATAAAAGAAGAAATATCTAATACGTTGTTCACAGCATGAAGTAAGCAAGTTCTTTCCAACAGGATCAGCAGAATCAGATATTATATTCTCCAGAAGATTTGCTTATCTCTTCGAATCTACCAACCCCTGTTTGTTCTGCCAGGTTTATACCAACATTCACCTCACAGATTTATGAATGCAGAGCTAACACCCATGAAAACTAATATCAGTCAACATTCATTAGAATGAATGTCAAATTTATTACCATAGCACACCTATCTCCTGATGCCACAATACTCACATGACTATGTGGCATGTTGCTAAGATTTGGGAAAAGGTAACAGTTGCTGTGGTGTTGTATTTCCAGCAGGAACCGTGAATAGCAATGAAGACAAGATAGGACTCCAAAAGAGACAATTTTATAAAATGGGAGGGAATGTTGAGATTAACATTTTTTTTTCAAACATCTGTAATGTCGCAAAAAGTACAAGAGTAAAGAAAATGAAAATAACACAACTGACATGGAATTGAAAAATAAAATTATGTCAAGGTAGTCACTTCCTAACCATTCCCCAAAAACTCCTTGTAAAGGATAAGAAATTCAGCCTGCACCATTTATGAACGGACTTGGGCAGAGACTAGGAGCCAAGCACATTATACTTTCATTACTATGGAAAACATTAGTGCAGCTGTTGTATTAATAACCATTATACACGCCTATGGTTTAACCTTTTTTTCAGAAGATTCACCTATGCTAGAGTTGAGTGCTAATGCTATATTCTATTCAGTCACAAAGAGCTGAGCTGATATCGTTTCAGTTTGTGCTACAAATGTGTATCCTGTCTCTTTCACTAGATATGTTTCTTAGGCAAGCCACAATGACAGTGGAACAAAATTTTAAAAATAAACCTTTTTCTCATCTGCAGAAATAAGCATTCAAGGTAGTATCCGTAATAATAGCCAGTTTTCTATTTTTCAAGTATATAAGTCCAGTTAGTTCACATGCAGTGTAGTATTAGTTACAGGTGTAGAATTTAGTGATTTAACACATACAACACCTGACACGCTCCTCAGGATCAGTGCGTTCCTTCATCCCCATCACCTACTCACCCATCCCTCCCCCACCTGCCCTCTGGCAACCAGCAATTTGCTCTCTATTGTTAAGAGTCTGTTTCTTGGTTTTCCTCTTTTTTCTTTTTTCACTCTATGTTAGGAAGCAAAACAAAACAGTTTTCTTTTTCATCTCATTATTAGAACAACATGACTACATAAAATGTTCAACAGATTTCCCATATTCTCTTTGAGGAAACAGAATAAGATTCCTCACATATGGTTTTAGCCAGGGTACCATTTCTCTCTAATACCATCTGCCCCTGAATAACTGCTTTTAACTCTTTTTTTTTTTTTTTTGGTATTTTCAAAGTACCCTGAGACAAACACAGTTATGACTAATTAATATGGTGATAATACCCTCTACCTCTATGTGGACAAATCTTTTGAAGTCTGTATCAGGTGTAGAAAATGACACTGGCCCGGCTCACATTTTCTTTCCATGCTGCATTCTAAGGACTTATTAGAGTAACAAAAAAACAAAAAAAAAAAAAGGAAGCATTTTTCATTGTTCACAACATTTTAAATGCAATAATAAAAATAATATTTAAACAATTTTACAGCATGCTTTCATTGATTTTCTCATTTGCTCATCTTGATAGCCTCCCTTCCTTCACCCTCTTATGCTAATTTTTGGATGAGGAGACTGAGGGCACACAGAGAACACCATAGTTTTGAATGGTAGAGAGAGGTATTACTTGTTAGTTTCAACCTCTCTAGGATAGCGGAGGTTTTCAACTCCATATCATGGAGAGGATGAGGTTGAGTGCATGGAGTTCAGGGCTGGCTTCCTTTAAAAAGCTGCATTTTTCCATGTTTTATATATTAAGGTTTTATAGAAGATTATTTTCTATTAATAATATTCTACTGAAAAAATATACAAAGATATCATGATCACTCTACGCTGCAATATAAGGCATGCCAACTCTGTTACTATTTATTGATTTTATTAATCATTAAGAATGTGTTAATGGAGGTGAAGTCAAGACATAAGAAATGGAAATGAATAGTTTTCCTGCTTAAAGTGGATCAGACTGAAATAAATCCCAATATGGAAAAATTACTCTTGCAGTCATTGTATTTTATCTGGTATGTCAAACATAGAAGATATATATTGACTTTATTACTAGACTACAATTTTAGAAAAAAAAGTTAAAGCTAATTTCACAGTACAAAAACCTTTTAAAGAAATTGAAAACAGGAAAATTGAAATTTTAGTTTTGATTGCTATTCAAATGTAAACAATTTCTAACAACAGCTAATTTTCTATATGTGTATGTAGCATTTATGCCCTACTTTGACATTCTGTTCTTATTACAATAAAATAATATATATTTATTAAAACTTTGAGATATGAGAATCTAATAAAATGTTTATTTGATAGGTAATGACCACTTTCCTTTCAGAGGTTCTTCAGTGTTTTTCTGTTTCTCTCTCTGGCCTTGCCTGCCAAAACTGGGCTGACTGGTTTGCTTTGCTTCTCTCTTGACCTCCAGAGACAGGAAGTCAAAAATCTATGCCCTTTAGTCTGACCAGGTAAGCCCAAATCCCAGCTCTGTAGCTGCCAGTGTAGAATGCTGTTAACATACAGGCAATTTCACTTCTCCTCTTGCCCACCCCTTGTGTACACTGTTGTGTCAATCAGTTGCATATGTTTTCACAGGAGGCTGAATCAAAGCAGCAGCCATTTACCATATGTGACTGTGCCATATGTGACTCTATCCCTTTTGCCATTTCTTTCCTTAAAAGAATGAATACACAAGAGACATTTTATTGACACATTTTGTTTTACATGTAAGATTAGTCATAAGTGATTTCTGGGTTATCCAAAATCTTCACCACCACCAAGGCTTTGGGCCTCTTGATGAGATGCTAACCGATTGCCAACAAAATTCCAATAGGTCATTATTCTACCACTCACTATTTACATTGGCCTTATTTTCATTTTACTGAGGTATCAGGTTTCAGCAATTCCATCTGCATTCACTTTCAATGTAAAAGTCTAGGGAGATGATAAAATGAGGAATTAAAATCCTCTTATGCTTAGAACAGTTTCTGAAATCTAGCTCCTAATGATCATTTAGTGCAACTGAATCTTGAGTCTTGGATGTACTTAGCACACTGTCTTTGCTGACGCAATTATAAATTAGTGCTTGGAGTAAGAGGAAGAACGTTGGTGCAGACTTAAGAATATCTGAAACCTATGGAGCTAGGACCCCAATTTCTCCTAAGTTCCTTAAGGGAGTTATTACAAATAAGGAATAAGGTGCTGCCGTATGATTATCTGGCTATTTGCTAATAACTTTTGATCAAAATTCTGGTGAATACTGTCTGGAGAACACCATTTTTACTCATGGTCTACATGATCATAGTACATGATCTCAAATCCTGTTCTTAGAAGTTTGCTATTATTTGGCTAAATGAATAGGCAGACATTCAAATTTGTGATGAATACACTAGGACATATGCACAAAGAGACTGTGTACCCTCCCCCCACGGTCTTTTAATGCACAGAGACCACTTCTAGAAGTAAACAGTGCCCTAGAATTTGAACATTATTCAACCTGTAAGGTATTCCAGTTTCTTTTGGAGGAACAAGAAGAGATATGGTTGAAAGAATTTCAACCAAACTTTCTTAGCATGAGAAGTGGAATAAAAGCTTCCTACTCTCATATCTTTTTCTTCTTCTTCTAACCCATACAGCTGCACAAAGGATTTGAAATTATCTTTGTTACCTCTTTAATTTGCTTGCCTCTAAAGTAGCTTATTAATATACTTGAACATTGAAGCCAATTAATAAGCTTGTACACCTAAATTTTCTGCACATTTTATTAGTTTGTTCTTAAAGATTGTTAAATTATGCTTCCTCTTGATCATTACACTGGCTTTACTTGATGGTTAAGGAGTCAATCCATTTCATATTCTTAGTTTACTAACAACTAGTGGTGTGGGTTTTTTTTTTATTTTTTGCAAATTAGCTTATTATTGCTATTGCTAGTTATATACAACACACCAAGTTCAGTAATGTGGACTCTAGAAAGTGTAGTTCTGAGTAATTCCTGAGTAGGTGCCAAATTTGGACCTTTGGGCCCTTTTCTGTATTCAAGTCAAATGCATTTCTCTTTCACTCTACTCAGGTGTGAGTGATACCTCTGCAATTTCTCTCTACATCCATTGAGTATTACTAAATATTTTCACAATCTTGAATTTGTATGGAGTTTAAATTAGCTTGCTGGTTGTAATTTTGTATATTGACTCATATAGATCAAATATGAACAAGTAGCAGACTGTTCTGAATTATATAAGAGCTATTGTAAAATATTTCTTAAAAGATTAAGATATTCTACTATACAATATGTTTTCCATGCTCATTGGTATCTCAGAAATAAATAATATTTTATTTTATTAAGACATTGTTTTTTCATAATGAAGTATAAAATATCCCCTTAGTCTTTCCAATAAATAATTAAATCTTTCATCAAGCTTCCCCTCCTTTGAAATACATAGATGAAAACACTGCTCTATAAATCCCACTTACTGAAGTATAATAGTGAAATCAATGTCTTAGAAAAAAATGCATCTATTCAGTGTCTCTTTAATAACCACTAAATAACAAAACCTACCGGGAAATATTTTCCCTATTCTCCACAGGATGTAGTGAATCAAAGTATTTTCATTAAAACTAATATGAAATGACAGAAAGTAGACAAAAGGAGAATGCTCCTTGTTTATTTTACTTCTTTTTGCCACATATCATATATTGATAAAGCAATTTTAAGAGACGTATGCATGATATAGTACAGTGAAATTGACTTTTCTTTTTCATAACCACATGCACATTTTTACATCTGCAGCAATATTCTTTTTGAATAGCTACCTGCAGTTAATTTCAAGTTCCCATTGATCTTCGGTGGCCTAGACAAGTTAAAGTGATGATAGAGCAGACAACCTGAATTATCAGCATACCAAATAGGATATGAAAACTTGGTCATGCACAGGCATTCATCTCTGATAATGTATAGTGGCAGACACCAAATTTAAAAATATATTGTGTGTTTTTCAAGCCAGAATAGACTACAATGTGAAAAAAATACCGTTTATTTTCCTTCTTTTGTGAGGCTCAGCTGCGTAAACATATATTTTAAATAACTACAATCAAGAAAGCCATGAAAAAGAGCTCAAATAACCCTCCATATTTAAGTGTAAGCAATAAAATGTTTCGAAGAACTAAAATAAAATTGGCTGAACATTAAACTTACATATACATTGCTGAAAACATTTTTTTTTGAGTCTCACCACACTGAGCAGACATGTAGAGAGAAAATATTCTTATGTATAATTCAATGAGAATCCAAGGTAGCAGTAAATTCTACAGAGAGTTTCTGAAACAGATTTAGACAGGGAAGCAGATGGATCAAACTGGGTCATGTTAGACAGGATAAATATTATGGCTCCTCTTCTGCCACAGAAAATAGAAAAACCATAGAGCTACATTGCGGATGCTCTTTGAAAATTGGCAGATACTTTTAGGTAGAAAAGACTTGGAAGTATTTCACTTTTTTTTTTTTAAGGTTTCGAAATGGGCTTTTTGTCAAGAAATATTTTCTGTGATCATTCTAACTAAATACTAACTAGAATCAATCTCAGGCCTCAGTCCCATATCTTTCTTAGTAGTAGACTGGTTTATAGAGCTCTTATTGACAAACAGTAAAGCACCAATTTATAACTCTCTATGGCTAAGTGGAAATAAAAATAAGAAAAGCTACCGTATGAGAAAAAGCAATTTTAAAGTGAAAAGATTGTCCAAGGAAAAGAAAAGTCCCTAAGTTGCAGCAAGTCAGCAACGTGCTAGAAATTAGAAAAGTAATTTAAGCCAAGAATAGTAAGATACTACTCTTCACCTGTTTCAAAGTTAGAAAGTCAGATAATGACTTTCTTTTTTTTTTAAAGCTTTAATCGCTTTCCACAATCCTCATTTATTACATGCTCCTTTGTGGGGTTTTGGCAATGTTGTTTCTTCTCAATATCTTATCTCTCCTTATAGATTGTCATTCTTCCAAGGCTGTACTAGAGCCAGATCTTGTACCAGCTTTCCAGAGTTAACTATGCACATCCCTCTTCAACTTGGCATTCAGTGAATATGAAGTTGATAGCTTAAAATCAATCAAACTGAAAGTATTTATAACACAGAAAACTACAAATACCTTAGATGAGGGCTTCTCTTCTCCCAGAATGCCAATCATGAAACATTTGTCTACACACTACTGCTTAGGCATAATGCTTAGTAGAGATTCAACAAATATTTTTGAATGAATAAGCCAATTAATTAATGTTTGAGACTACAGAAACATTTACATAAAGGTAAATTAGAAGATAACTTATTCAGGCTTTTCATAAGTATCTCTATTAATAACCTTTAAAAAATTGTCTTGACAATAGTCGATACGTTATTTGGTAGGACAGAGGGCTTGGAGATGGTGAATCAGCCCTGCCACCAAGTGATAACCTACTTGCAAGCTTTTTTTTTTTTTTTTTTTTTACTCCTCACCTCCAGGGGTACTGAGAGAAAATGAAATAAAATAGTGCAACTTGGAGTCTTTTCAAAACAGTACTGTGTGAATATAGAACTGCTTTGTTTTGAAAGGGAAATGGTGGGTATTAAGGAGAGTACGTATTGCATGGAGCACTGGGTGTTATATGCAACTAATGAATCATTGAACACTACGTCAAAAACGAATGACGTACTATAGGTGGCTAACTGAACATAATAACAAAATAACGAAGGTATTGTATGATGAATGAATTGTATAATACATGAGTTATATCTCAATAAAGTAGTTACCATAAAAATGGGAGAAATAAAGAAAAAAAAGAAAGGCAAATGATTTTCAGGGACTTAGTTTGTCTTTACAAACAATTATTTAACACGGGTTCACTGTGGGAATAGTATATAGTATACATGATAATAGCCAATGGTATACAATATAATGTCTCTTAAAAAGCCAATAAAGAAATAACATACTCCAAATCAGTGGTAGATTAATCACACTATTTTTCCAGGCAAAGGGAGATGAAGGAATAAAGTGCAAATTTAGTTGAGGTGTACCTTTATAGGAGTTGGTAGTCTGGAGCTGATGTCCAGTTGCCATTGCAAAAGTAAAAGTCTCCTGTTGCTAGGGAACAACAGAACTACAGGGGCCCTGTGTTGATGAGTAAGATGATCTTAAAGGGCCACTGCCTAGCTTTTGCCACTGCCAGTAAAAAAGTTCCCTTTATCAGGGCAGGAGCTCTTATATCAGTATGGACCAGAACCTGAACTACTCATATTCATATCCTAATTGTTACAGAAGCAGCAATGCAGAAAAATACATCAAATCAATATAAATAATGTTTTTAAAATACTAAACTTTTTCCTAAGTGAAAAAATTCTGCATGAAAACCCATTGATGTTTGAGTGAGTTAACAGAGGAGTAGGAGATAGATTTCCATGCAGAAGTTATTAGGTAATATAAGTAAAAAAACCTCCATGCTTTAAACTCCCTAAATTTTGCACGTACGTTCCTTGATCCAGATGCTATGCTTTGACCTAATGAACCAAAAAATCAAACTAGCCATGGGCATTTAAATTCTTTTGGTCCTGATGAGAGAGAAAACTACAGGGTTGTTTGCTTTAGTAGCAAAGTTAGTGACGAGGAAAAAACTCTCAGAACATTTCTGTGGATTCTCTGGACACCAGCTGGGTGTGCTACAATTTAACTCAATTCTGACACTATGTACCTGGAAATAGCATCAGATTCCACAGGTTAAAAGCTTATTCCCAAAAGACCCCATTTCTGCTTAAAGGCTGGATATGAATCCTCCTTTTACTGGAGACAAACTCATCAGCCCAGAGATGCTCCCAGAAAAGTATAAATAAACCTTACTCCATTAGTTCCCCTTCTATTGCTACTTTCCTATAGTTTGACACCCTTGGAAGCCAAAAATTACTTCCCTTTGTCTTGTCATTTCTCTACAAATTCATTGTTTCTTGTTAGAGATTCTATATAAGTTTGAATTATAAACTGCTGTTTTGAGTTACGTTGGTTTGATTTCTCCTGCATTAAATGTGCTGCCTATGTTAATAAAAGATTTCTCTCTTGTAAATCTGTTAGAGTTCCAGCTGAAAACCTAAGATGGGTAAAGTTTTGCCTTCCCTACATTACCATATTAGTATTTTTCCATTATCAAGTAGGTTGTCAATATAAGGTCAATATATTACCTTGCTCCAAGGTCATACTTTTGCCCCTGTCATTATTCATATGTGAAGATATGTAATTTTTCTTGTCTATGCTGCCTCTAGGCTGATAAAGGTCAAATCCTTATCATCTCTTGCCTGGATTATTGAAATAATCTCTTAACAAGTTCACCAATTTCTATCCCACATGACCCAGTATCGTCTTTTCTTAACACAGCAGCCAGTGTGATACTTAAAAAACAGAAGTCAGAATATGTCACTCATCAACTGTGAACTTTCCAAGAGCTATCATGTCGTTGAAAGGCAAAGCCTAAGCCATTACAACTTCCCACAGGACCCTACACCTTCCGATCCTTTAAATCTCTCAGATCTGATTTTCTGCTAATCCTCTCCCTCTCCACCACCACCACCCCAGGCTCTCTTTGGTCCACTCACAATGGCCCCTCTTGCTGTTTCTTAAACAGAACAAGCATATTCTCTCCTCACAGATTTTGAACTAGCTGTTCCCTCTGCTGAGAATGCTCTTCCTCAAGGTATCTATTTGGCTAACTCCCTTAATTCCTTCAGGTTTTGGCTTAAAATGTTACCTGAGGAAGACCTTCTCTGAAATCTCTATTTAAAATTGCCAGTCACCCCCACCCCCCACCACACACACACCCAGCCCCGGCCCTGACTCCTTACCATGCTTTTCTGTTTCATTTTACTAATAGCAAACACTTCCTTCACAGAATTTATCTCCTTCTAATTCTAATATGAGAATTCAAGTTACATGAGGGAAAGTATTTATTCACAGCTATGTCCCCAGCATCAAGAATGCCTGGCGTATACTAAGCACTCAATAGATATTTCATGAATGAATGAATAAATGAATAACAACAGGGATGTAAATCCAGAATACTGAGCTTCAAAGTTAACATCTTAATTCTGGTAGTCAAATGATCTGATTTCTAATCAAATTTCCAACAATATATGACTTTAGCAACTGTTAAGAGCAAAAGATCTTCAGGGGATTCATTTATTTGGAGAATGTGTTAACTTTCTTGGTGCTCAAAATGCTGCAGAACTACCTTTAGGAATCCTATAGATCCTTGGGATATTAGGTTGTAAATCCCTTGGAATCCTTCCCCCTTTTCTGCTGTCAAAATCTATCAATAATCAGTGCTTAATTCAAAGAATAGTTGCTTCATGAAGCGATCTCCAATTAATATGTTTTTCATCTCTCAGTCTTCCTTAGTATCATAATTTCCACATCAAATATCTTATCAATTTATCAAATTACTTTTGAATTATACCTATATTGTACTTGAATTAGCTTTAATTATTAGGCATTTAGGTCTTTAGATATTCAGCACTAGTATTGTGTACACTGACTTGATCATAATAAGCAGTTAAAAGTATTTTTGATTGATGTAAAAAGACTCAATTAATTATTTGATCAAATTTTAATTACTTTTTATGAAATTTCTTTTGTTTAAAGTACAATTAGAAAGCTCTGTGATATAAAATAAAAGAATAAAACTGACAGGTATTAAGTAAAGTAGTTAATTTATAACTGTAGAATTCTATATTGATTCAACTTAGGAAAGGAAACATACCAAAAAGCAATTTTTCAAAGGTCATTTTCTATTTGGAAAGAAAGTTTTAAAATTCTAAATCAAGGAATATGTTCACTCAAATTTACATGAAAGTCAAACCTTTATAAGGAAACATGAAAGACACTGCACTCCAAAGAAAAGAAATGAAAGTGTCTCTTTCCATCTCTTGAAACTTCATGGCACTTATTTTTTTTTTTAAAGATAAATGGTTAGTATGATTTTATGTTTCACAGTTATAATTAGAAGTTATAAGACCCCCAACAAGAAACCTCACTAGGAACCACTTTTAAATATACTCATATATTTTCATCTTCACTTACAAGGTGGATGAAAAAAATACACTGTTTTAAGAACATAATATTAACATTAAATACCATTTGTTGAATGATGGAGGCATTGATGCTTATTTAAATGTATATGTGTCTTTACATACATAAAAACAAGCAGAGTAACTTTAAAAATCGGTGTTTAGTTAAAAAAAATCTGATTGAATTACTGGATACCCTATATTTCAGGTTATTTCTTGTCAACTCTTACATATGCCCCATCTCATAGTACTTTCTTCCCTCATTATTTTTGAACTAATATCGAAGCTACATTCTTTGGCACCCTGATTTCTTGAATGACTCCTATAGGATTATTGGATAAAGAAAATGTGGAATCAGTTTGGGTAAAGAAAATGTGAATACTGTGTTCTGAATTCATGTGCATTTTAGGCATAACTAAAGAAGTAGGTTTGGAAAACACATATCCTCAACCTCTACCTATGCCTACACACTACATCTACATCCATAAGTATGTCTATTAATTTCTACGTTTGCACCTATATGCCTTGAACACGGGGTTCCATTTAGCTTATGAATGGTGAACTCCACAAACTTTGATCCATTTTCCATGTTCACAGAATGAAAATGAGAACTTTGTAACAACTCTTTGGGCTTAAAAGTTGAGACCCTCCCACTATGCAGCTTCTAGGAATTTATTTCAGCGCTTGAGGTGGCTATCTTTAAACTTAAAAAGAAACAGGCAGAAACTAAATGGCAAACATGTGATGACTTTAACTTGCAATATTACAAAAAAAAAAAGAATTATATATTTCTAAATACTCATGTAAAAGAGAGAGGATACAATCTCTCTTTTTGTAGGGAGAAAGGAAAATTTCTTTTTAAAAAAGAGGAAGTTTGTCTTTTGAAAAGATCTGAAAAATAGTTAAAATATGTGTGATTATGTTGTACCAACAATCTTGAAAAGATTTTGGCAAGAAAGAGCAAAATACATTTTATATCCCATTCATATATAAAGTCATTTCAAAACAAACATATACTTTAGGGTGCAAATATATACTCTAAAGAATTTGATGAAACTGTCACATATTTAACTTATAGGAAGATACAAATAATGAATGGCTTAGAGTATATTAGAAGATGTTTCTGGGTAGAAATGGATTCAGAGGAACATATAGTCATCCAACAAGAAGAAATACAGTAAAAGAAGTGGATTCAAAGATTTTTCCTCATTCAGAGGAAGAAAATCAAAACCATTTTTTAAAAAAGTATAAAAAATCACCAGGAACAGCTAAATAGAAAGGTACAAACCACTGTGCTGATTTTCTAGAAGAAAATTATTGTAAGAAAGAAAGAAAAAAAAAAGACTGAGATTCTCATTAACATATATCGATGTGGAGAGAAGCAGCCCAAGGTGGGGAGTAGAAAGCCCTGTGAGAAAATAAGTCAAACCTCTATGGATTGTCCTTGACTACAGAGGCCACAAGGACTTGCAAATTCAACACATGTTGAAGAATTGTAAAAATCGATACTTAACCCAACTTCAACAACCAAAAAATGGGACATAATTCAAAAGGTTGAACTACATGACATTGCCATTTTTGTAGGTCAAACCCACTGAATATCAGAAGAAAGCATATTACCTGAGTTCAATAAACACCACTTTAAGTTGTTATAATAATAAAATAACACATTGAGAACATTATGTAGACAACAGAGTTAAAGAAGCAAAGCAAAACCAAATGATTACAGAATAAATTGTGCTAAAAATGTAATGACTGACTCAAGCCCAGCGATCACTTTAAAGGAAATAAACAAACAAACTAAAGGAATTAACAGGAAGACAATAGATGAAGAGGGCAAACTTACCTGATTTAAGGATGATTGGTGTCCCTAAGTAGTGAATCCTGTAATGGAAAAAAACATATATTTAGAAATATAATATAGGATGATATTCTTAAATCTGTACATCAAGAATGAACTGGAATGCCTAGAAAATTTGACACAGAATAATTAAGGTTGAGACACACCCTCGTTAAGCAATTAAATGTTGAGAATGAAAAACAAGAACTATTCTCACACAGCCAGAAAAAGCAAGTCAGGCTGGTGTCAGACTTAATCAGAGCAGCCGTCAGTATCAGAAGACAGTGCAGTGATCTCTGTATTTTGAGAAAGAAAAAGTAGAGCTAAGATATTTTACATTCAGGCAAATTGTTGTTTTCATTAAAAAACAGTTTTGGTGTGCCTGGGTGGCTCAGTCAGTAATGTGTCCAACTCTTGATTTCAGATCAGGTCATGATCTCAGGGTTGTGAGACTGAGCCCACACTGGTGTGGAACCTGCTTAAGATTCTCTCTCTCTTTCTCCCTCTGCTCCACCCCCACCCCCACTCATGTAGGCTCTCTCTCTCTCTCTCTTTTCAAAAACAAACACACAAAAAACCCCAGTTTTTTCTCAAACACAAAATACTTTGGGAATATAAATATATTTTATAATATTTTATAATATATAATATATATAATATATTATATAATATTAATATATAATTTTATAATATAATATAAATATATTTTAAAATATAAAAATATTTTAGAACAAAACACTTGGATGATTAAATCCACCTAACTCAGACATTAATCAAAATAAATTAGCGAGAATGAGAAATATTTTGGCATATGGACTGATGAGCAATGACACAATTTAAATACATAAAGTATATTAAATACTTGAACAAAATGTAAATAGTACAAACTGAGAAAATGAAATCATTATAAAGCAGAGAATAGGAGATGGGAAAGGAAAGAAGGGGAAAGTGCTGTAAGCAAGTTAATCAATTCATCATTCATAGGAAAATCAAAGAATCCCATAATATGTAACACTTAAACATGCACTTAAAAGATACCTTCCAACTCATAACATTTTTCTTTTCTTTTTTTTTTTTTTTTTAAAGATTTTATTTATTTATTTGACAGAGACAGACAGCCAGCGAGAGAGGGAACACAAGCAGGGGGAGTGGGAGAGGGAGAAGCAGGCTCACAGCAGAGGAGCCTGATGTGGGGCTCGATCCCATAACGCCAGGATCACGCCCTGAGCCGAAGGCAGACGCTTAACGACTGAGCTACCCAGGCGCCCCCATAACATTTTTCATAATACATTTTCTTCAACTTAGAGATCTCTTTAATGATTTAGAATTTAGGGTAAAAATAATATATTTTTAAAATTATAGAACTTCCTCAGTTTTTTTTCTGTCAAATTCAAGAAAACTACACTTAATGCTTTAACTTAAAGTATACCATTTATAGAATTAATCTCTGATTGAAAAATTTGTTCTGTCTGTAGATGTACTCCTCCATCTTTCGATTAACTTTTTGGCACAGAGAGATCTTACACTTCCTATTTCGGGATGTTAGGTTTTTTTTTTAAGATTTATTTATTTTTTTAGCGAGTGAGAGAGAACACACGTGCAAGCATGGGGAGGGACAGAGAGAGAGAAGCGGACTCCCCACTTTGTGTGGAGCCCGATGTGGAACTTCATCTCTCAACCCTGAGATCACTACCTGAATGGAAATCAAGAGTTGGATGCTTACCTGACTGAGTCACCCAGGCACACCTGGATAGTAGGTTTTCAACTACTGTGTTGATTTTTACTTCTAACTTTTTTGGTTTTCTTTAGTTTATTCAGTTATGTACATAGGTTATTTTTTAAAATAATAGTTACTACTATGAAAATATATATGCGCTGGTCTGTGATTTTTGAAATAAAGATATGTGTTCATGAGATCAGTTGATTTTTACTTTTTACATTTTTATATTACTGATACGAATTTAAAAATATCATATTACAATTGATTTCAGGAGCTGTTTCTTTAACTTTCCTTATGATTGAAAAACTATTGTTGCATTTAAATTAGAATCTGTGGATAATTTTATTGAAGTATGTTGATAAAGTGTCTTAAAATATCATTTTTAAAGAAATTAATTTCATTTGGAAGTTACTGGTATATTGATTGTCTTACTGATGATTTACTTTCAAATGTGATGATTTTGCAAAAGAACTTCATAAGCCCTCTCTATATTTTCTACTTTCATACAAAAAATGAGCAAATGATCAAGAGTGTTCGATAAAGACCACAATGGGAATTGTCAGATGATTTTATCTCAGTTGTGAGTCATTAGTAACCAAAAAAATAGGAAAGTGAAGATACCTTTTAACATGTATTTTAATTAAGAGTTCCAGAATCTTATGTATTTGTCACATCCAATAGTCTTACCTATAGATAGTGTTTAATTTTTTCTATCGTATAAGTTAGTCATGGAACAACTCAAAGTTAGAGTCTTTTAAAATTACACATTTGCCTATGGAAATGCTTATGGAAAACTCCTTTCTAAGACTATGGAATTAAAGGTATTGAGGGGTGCCTGGGTGGCACAGCGGTTAGGTGTCTGTCTTCGGCTCAGGGCGTGATCCCAGCATTATGGGATCGAGCCCCACATCAGGCTCCTCCGCTATGAGCCTGCTTCTTCCTCTCCCACTCCCCCTGCTTGTGTTCCCTCTCTCGCTGGCTGTCTCTATCTCTGTCGAATAAATAAATAAAATTTAAAAGAAAAAAAAAGGTATTGAATGTTTCTCTGCATGTTAAAAAAGAGAATAGTTAACAAAATATTAAAGAAGAGAAAAAAATGTAGGACCCACACCACACAATTTTAAGACATAACTAATAAAGCTAATTAAGACACTAATTAAGACATTGTGATATTGACAAAAGGATAAATACAGCAATAGAACAGAATAGAAAGCCCAGAAATAGACTCACATAAATATGGCTAACTGACTTTTGACAACGCAAAGGCAATTCAGAGGAGAAACATTTGTCTTCTCAACAAATTGTGCCAGAACACTTGGATGCCCACAGGCAAAAAGGTGAACCTAGATGCAGACTTTACACCTTACTTAAAAGTGAACTCAAAATGTATGATACACCTAAATGTAAACAATCTACATCACCTTGGTTTGGTAATGAGTTTTCAGTTGTAACACCAAAAGCATGACGTACAAAAGAAAAAATTGTCAAGTTGGATTTTTATTAAAAACTTCTGCTCCATGAAACACAGTTAAATAAAATGGAGAGGGAAAGATGAGCCACAGACTGGGAGAAAATATTTGTAAAACATGTTTGATAAAGAGCTTATATCCAAAATATACAAAGAGCACTTAAAATTAAACAAAATGAAAACAAGCCACCCAATTAAAAGGGGCAAAAGATTTGTACAGACACCTCACCATGGGAGATATACAGATGGTACATAAGTATACAAGAAGATTCTCAAATTCTTTCATCATTAGGAAAATGCAAATTAAAGCATGTTATGTTAGAAAGCAAAGGTTTGGGGAACAAAGAAAAATTCTGAGAGAAATATGCCCTTGTTACATTCTGATAGAAGGACTGGGTAAAGTCTTAAGATTTTAGTTAATGGTCTGTTAGCCAAAGGAAATTCTTACTTGCCTTCCATATAACAGGACATAAAGAGCACATGATGATGTAGATTTGTACTGTTATATGCTTGAATAAAATTAATTTACAAGAGAAATAATAGACTGGTTTTCTCATTTGTCTAATGAATGAAACTTCGAAGATATTGTTAGATATGAATCCCTTAAGAAGGAGATCACCAGCCATGCTTTATCTTATGGTTATGTATTGCCTTGCTTTAAACTATGTCTGGGGAACAAACAGAAACATTTGTTATGTTCGTTTTCTATTTTATAGCCTTTAAGATGGAAAATAAGCTGTCTCTGAAGAGGCCCAAGTGGGATGCTTCCAGGCATTTCTGGTAACTTGTAATACCACACTGCCTAAAATGATAGTGATATATTCTTTACTTAACTTTACAAACTTGCAGGTTTTATTATTAAAGAATACAAAAGAATTGAATAACACACACTTGCAATGGAATAATGTTGCCCTGGAAAATGTAAAAGCAATAATTTTGTAATGTATAATTCATTCCTGTGTAGGACAATCAGAAAATTGTTTTCCTATCTGGATTGTTCTGAATTTTTACTCTGGCCAGAACCATCATTGTTCCCATTCAGATAGTACGGCCATTCACACGTGGGAGAACAACAGACAGTTCGATTAATCTAGCAATTATTTTACATTCAAGTTTCCCTGACTGACTTTTGTTTCCTTTCTTCTAAGAGTTTATTTGTGTTAATTTATCTTTTCGATGATAAAGGTTATCCTAAATGTCCTCTGAAGGAAGTTAAATGAGGCAAAATATCTTATCCTATCATATGAAATCCATGCAGACTGGCAATTCAATGTTATATGTATAAAGCACCCAAATGAGGCAGAAGGTAAATAGGACAGGGAATATTTCCTTAGTCTGATGTGGCTGGACTGCCAATTTGATCTTTATACAGTCCTCTATTTTTCAGTACCAGCATCTGCTGAGCACCAGTTCCTCTTGCATCTAGAATGAAGGCTTCTGGCTCATGGCTCAGGTTTTATCTACACCCAAATCTCTCTTGAACTATTCATTTTCCATAGGAAATCAACCAGGTGTCTGTCACTGTTTCTTTTCTTCGACTTCTACAGATCATTAACTAAACACATTTTTATTCAACATATTTATGTGCCATCCACTCATCTAGATGCTTGGGATAGGTTTGTAAACAAAGATTCCTGTTTCTTGGAGCCCATGGATTACTGAGAGGTGGCAGATGATAAGTAATACCTTAATTCACCAAAATATATATGTTAGAGGTAAAAAGTGTTATGAAGAAAAAGTGGTGAGCAGGACAGTTTGCAGAAAAGAGTGGTCACAGAGCACGGTCTGGACAAAGACTTGAAAGAAGTGAGGGAGCTTGTCAGAGTGTGGTTAAGTGCATTGCAGGAAATAGCCACCAGTTAGAGGATGGGAACAAGTTTTTAATTTTGATGTAGTCCAATTGATCTGTTTTTTCTTTGATGCCTGTGCTTTTGATATTATATCCAGGAAATCATTGCCAAATCCAATGTCATGAAGATTCTCTTCTATGCCAAATTCAATATCATGAAGGTTCTCCTCTATGTTTCCTTCTAAAACTTTTATAGTTTTGACTATAACAAATAGGGTCTATTTTAATACTTATTTATAAATACATCTATTTTAATTATTTATTCCTAAATCTGTTTTCCATGCTACATTATTAGTGATAACAGCAAAAAGGGGATGTTCTCTATTTACATATTGCCAAGCATGAAACACTATGCTTGATATTTTATAAGTTGTTAATAAATGTTGGGTGACTAGAAAATAAATGAATGATTAGTAAGAAAAATGAAAATAATAAGATCTTCCTACCTTGGGTACAAGTCTCAGCATCTTACATGTATTTAACTCATTTAATCCTCACAAAACACCTATTAAGGAAGAAAGCGAAACACTGAGATATTAAATTACTTGACCAAAATGACATTGATAGTGGGCAACAAACCTCAGAATTCATTGCGTAATATTACATGTCGAAGCCATCTATAACAGTAGGATCTTCTAGATGGCAAACAGAGTGTAGTGTAGGTTCACAAATTTGGCTTAGCATCAGAAGAGCTTTAAAAAATACAGAGTCTTGGACTACACCCCAGATCTCCTGAGATACTGAGAACTGGAATTTAAAAAACTGTCTTGGATAATTTATATGCAGTCAGCCTGACATCTGCTTAAGCAAAATTGTTTGTGAATCACTGAACACGAAGCTTTCTCATTTGTGCTGGTACACAATATGCGCGGAAAGCGCTTGGAAATGTGTTCTTGCTGCTGTTATTTGCTATTCAAGCTATCAAAATCCAAAGAGAATTGAAATCATTTGACCAGAGAAGGAATACTCCCGGGATTTGTAGGGCTGGATTTGCTAAACTGCAGAGCATTCTTGTCATTAGGAGATAAAACAAGGGTATTAAAGAAACTCAGAGCCTCCACTTGGGTGGTCAGCCGTGAAGGAGGTGTGTACATTGATCTGTACAAATCACATAGAGGGAAAATGGAAAGAAGAGAACTCGCAGACACTTGACTCCAAGCCACTCATTTATAAATATGCAACCTACTAAGGGGAGGCGAATTGTTTGTTGAATGAGCAAAATAACAATTTCAGTGAGTCAATTCAGGATGAGTGAATGAATCAACTCTATGGATGGGTAATGCCTCCATGAGCCATTTAGGATTCCAACTTAAGCTCCCAATTATCTTTCATGCTCCTTACCAAACATTATTCTGCCCTACGGAGCCTAGAAGACATGTCCAAACATTGAAGAATGTGGAGCCTCATTTTCACTTATGTGTGGAGAAGCCTTGTGTAAGTACAAGGGTAAATCCTCCCCTCTGTTTAGAGCCTGAAAATGGAATGGGGCCCTGAGAATTGGACGTAGTATCATTAGAAATAATTGCATGTGCGGCCAGAGGAGTAGCCACTTACGCCTCAGCAATGTGCCTCATTCTCATTTCTCAGATTCTAAAATGCCTCATGTGATGGCCAACAATAAAGGAAGTGAAGTACCAATAAATACAGAATAATGTAAACCACTGTAGGTTTCAAGGTTTTGATTCTTCATGGTATGAGATAGCCAGAAAACCATTTCTTTACTTCCTCAGGTGGTTTCGGATTGCACTGCTTCTGAAAATTCATGTTTTTTTATTGAGCAAGTGCAGCAAGTGCAATCACACACACACACACACACACACACACACACACACACACACACACAGTAAAGAGAAAGACTCAAAAGATAAAAAAAAAAATTCCAATCAGGGTGTCAAAACGAAACCACAGCAGAGAAACTCTGCAAGTTTGACTGCCTGGGAATGTGTTTGCCGGACTTAGGGAGCCATGAGGGGTCCTGAATGGTCCTGGGAAACACACTTTTTCAGCTGTTAGATTTAAGGAGTATATTCTAGAACACTTGATAGACTAGGGGGCTTTTTTATATATAAAAGGGGAGTGAAGGGGCGCCTGGGTGGCGCAGTCGTTAAGCGTCTGCCTTTGGCTCAGGGCGTGATCCTGGCGTTCTGGGATCAAGCCCTACATCAGGCTCCTCCGCTAGGAGCCTGCTTCTTCCTCTCCCACTCCCTCTGCTTGTGTTCCCTCTCTCCCTGGCTGTCTCTCTCTAAAATAAATAAATAAAATCTTAAAAAAAAAATAAAATAAAAGGGGAGTGAAGCTTTGAATATTAAAAGAAAACGTCACCTTGGAGACGAGGAGGTAAGACCTGAGGATAGAAATTCAGATTCAAACCGAGGTGAACTCAAAGAGGGCTCACTTGTGAAAACTTGAACATTTTTGTACTTCTCTCCTTGATAATGGGAAAGCCATGCTATAGTATGTCTTTATGTCGCTTGCCTCTTGTGATTTTTTATTTATTTTTATTATTTTGTCTGGTATAAACACAATATGTAATTCAATGAAACATTTTGACTAGATCATCCAAACAACTTTGGTTCATAAACAAGACAAAACTTCTAACATAGTTATTTTGAGTTTTAATCTCAAAATTCATCAAAGATATGTAAGCAAATCTCTGAAATTGTGTATCTTTTTATTTACTGCAGAATTCCAATATGCTATTATATTAAAATTACTGTGTTTACAAGAACAAATGTAATATATTTTTCTTGCAATGAATTAATAATATAAAGATGGCATTGATATATTACATAGAGGATTGTCTCCTATTCACTTTTATAATAACAGGATATTTTATGCTCCTCAAATATTGATGCAAAGGTGCTAGGTATACAACAAGTCTTCTTATCCCCTCAAGAATTCACTATTGCTTTAGATTTGACTTACAAAAGAGGAGAAGGTACACACTGGGAATAATCTATAATCTGCTCTCTTACTTTCCTATTTCTCTTATAATTCACTCTTAGGTTTTAGCGTTTTAGTCTGTTTCTGAGAAGATAAAGATATAACTCTGCATTAAAAACAGACGGTGATGAGGAAGAATCCACCCAAATTGATTTGCTTTGGCAGATCTCATCTGTCTTTTAACCTAATATGCATCTGTTGTCATTTCCATGAAAATGCTTCTGATTACTAATCAGCCGTTTTTATTAATAATAAGTTAATACCTCTTCCAATGATTTTACATTTTAAGAAAAACGTAAATGCTAGATGTAATACTAGATATGTGAATCTGTGTGCTTACTGCAGGTACTTAAGTTCATGTAAGCGAACTGTTGAAATGATATAACTTCACATGCAATCTAATTCCTTCTGATTTCTTAAAAACGAGCAATCTATATCTGTTTAACTGCATATTCCAGTTCTAAGTGGCATGTTACATTTGACTGGTAATAGACTTTTACCACAAATAGGATGGAATGTTTTCTTAGAGTTGGACCAAAAGTCAAGAAACATGTGTCGGTCGGTCCTCATCATAAAGGGGCTCTGAGCACTGTTTGACACTGTTAGCCATGCTCTACTCCTAACAGAACACTTGACTTGGCTCCTTCCAGTTTTTACTTCCAGCTGTCCCTTCATTCACCATAATGGCTATATCCTTCTTCACCATTAATTAGCCCTTAAATCTAGATTTCTGTGAGGCTCGCTTCCAGGTTATTTTCTTTCTGTTCTCCCTCTCTGTAGATTCTATTCAAAGCAGTGCTTTACTAACCCTCAACATACCAATAATTAGCAAATTTGCATCTTTTGTCAAAACCTTTCTTGTGGGTGCCTGGATGGCTCAGTTGGTTAACTGTCTGCTCTTGGCTCAGGTCGTGATCCCAGGGTCCTGTGACTGAGTCCTGCATTGGGCTCCTTGCTCAGTGGGGAGTCTGCTTCTTCCTCTACCCTTCCCTCCTGCTTGTGATCTCTCTCTCAAATAAATAAATAAATAAAATCTTTAACAAACAAACAAACAACAAATCTTTCTTTTTGCCCAGACTCACATCAACATTTCCCATTCCATTTCCATTCCTTAATCTCAACATGTCCAAAACAGTCCTCATAATATCCATCCCCTCCTCTCTTACCCCAAACCTGGTCATTGCCCAGTGATTCATATATCAGAAAACAGAATAACCAAACTTCTAGCTACACACTACTTGTTTTTTCCTTAAATCTCACATAGTAACCCAGTGCCAATTCTTTTCCTTCTTTTACCTCTTAATATCTCTTGCATTCTAACATTAATAACCTATTACCATATCCCATGTTCAAGTTACTGTCTTTGGAATAGCCACATAATCAGTTTATCTTTACCCAATATATTCTTTTTTTCTAGTACAGTCTTTTATACTATATTCACAGTAATCCTTTCAAATGAGAAACTTACTATGTCATTCAATGTTTGCCTCTCTAACTACCTGCCCAAATTTATCCAATTTAAAACAGTCAATGATTATTCTGTTGCTTAAAAAAAAAAAAAAAAGCCAAACACGTAATTCTTTTAGAGTGATTTTACATCTGCAACAAAATTAGGAAGGAGGCACAGAGATTTTTCATATACTCCCTGCTAGGACATATGCACAGCCTCTCCTATTAGCAACATCCCCCACTAGAGTGGTACATTTGTTACAATTGATGGCTCTAAATTGACACATAATAATCACCCAAAGCCCATAGTTTACATTAAGGTTCACTCTTGGTGTCGTACATTCCATGACGAATGTATAATGGCCTGTAGCCATCATTGTGGTTGCATGCAGAGTATTTTAACTGCTCTAAAAAATCCTCTGTGCTCTGCCTGTTCATCCACCCATCCCCAATCCTGTCAACAACTGTTATTGTAGTCTCAGATTTGCTTTTTCCAGAATATTATATATTTGGCATCATACAGTATGCAACCTTTTTATATTGGCTTCTTTCACTTCATAATATACATTTAAGTTTCCTCCATGTCTTTTCATGGCTTGATATTTCATTTCCCTTTAGCACTAAATAATATTCTATTGTTCCATTTGCTTATCCATTTACCTGCTGGACACATTGGTTACTTCCAAGATTTGGCAATTATGAATAAAGCTTCTATAAACATCTATGTGCAGGTTTTTGTGTGAACATATTTTCAACTTCTTTGGGTAAATACCAAGGAGCATGATTGCTGGACTGAATAATAAGAATATGTTTAGTTTTGTAAGAAACTACCAAACTGTCTGCTAAAGTGGCTGTACCATTTTGCATTCCTGACAGCAATGAATAAGAGTTCCTGTTGCTCCACATCCTTGTTAACATTTGGTGTCGTTTTGTGAGAATTGGGCCATTCTAATAGGTGTGTGGTGGTATTTCATTGTTGTTTTAATTTGTGGACCCCTAATAGCATAGGCTGTGGAGCATCTTCTCATATGCTTATTTACCATCTGTATACCTTCTTTGTGAGATGTCTGTTAAGGTCTGTGGCCAATTTTAAGAACTGGGTTGTTTGTTTTCTTGTTGAGTTTAATAGTTCTTTGCATATTTTTGATGACAGTCCTTTATCAGATGGGTCTTTGGCAAATATTTTTTTCCTGGTCTGTGGCTTGTCTTCTCATTCACTTAGCATTTTCTTTTGCTGAGCACAAGTTTTAATTTTAATGAAGTACACATCAATTATTTCTTTCAAGGTTTGTGCCGTTGGTGTCATATCTAAAACGTCCTTGCTATAGCCACAGTAATCTGGGTTTTCTCTTATGTTATATTCTATGAGTTTGAAAGTTTTGTGTTTTACATTTAAGTCGATGATCCATTTTGAGTTAATTTTTGTGGAGACTATAAGGTCTGTGTCTAGGTTTATTGATTTTTTTATTGTTGTAGTTTTTTCATATGACTCCTCAGTTTTTCCAGCACCATTTGTTGAAAGGACTATTTTCACTCTAGTTTATTGCTTTTGTTTCTTTGTCCAGGATCAGTTGACTGTATATGTAAGAAGGCTGTTCCTAGCCTATCTATTCTCTTCCATTGATCTATTTGTCTATTCTTTCACCAATATCATATGCTTTAGTTACTTTAGCTTTATAGTAAGACCTTGAAATTGGATAGTGTGAATCCTTCAACTTCGTTCTTATCCTTCATTATTATGTTAGCTATTCTTGTTTTTTTCTTCTTCTCCATATAGATAGAGTTTCTGATTCCATGTAAACTGATTCCATAGAATCAACTGGTCAATAACCACAAAATAACTTGTTGGGGATTCATTGGGATTGCCTTGAATCTATGAATGAAGTTAAGAAGAATGGTCATCCTGACAATATTCCTGTCCATGAACATGGACTGTCTTTCCAATTTTTTAGGTCTTTGATTTTGTTCATCAGAGTTTTGTAGCTTTCCTTCATATAGAGCTTGCACATATTTTGTTAGATTTATACCTACATATTTCATTTTTAAGTGTGGTAAAGCAAATGATATTGAGTTTTTAATACTAATTTCAAAGTCCATTTGTTAATTGCTGTTACATAGGAAAGTGATTGATATTTGTATATTAAACTTGTTACTAGTTTCAGGTTTGCTTCAAAATATCTTGACCTACTAAAATTTATCTTTCCAAAAACTTCTTTTTTAAAAAAATATTTATTTATTTTTAAAGAGAGAAAGAGAGCAAGAAAGAGAGAGAAAGAGAGAGAGAGAGAGTGTGTGTGTGTGTGTGTAGGAGCTGAGGGAGGGGCAGAGGAAGAGGGAGAGAGAGAAAATCCTCAAGCAGGCTCCCCACTGAGCCATAAAGTCCCACATGGAGTTTGATCCCAGGGCTCTGAGATCATGACCTGAGCAGAAATCAGGAGTTGGAGGCTTAACTGAGCCACCAGATGCCCCTTTATCTTTCCAAAAACTTCTAAATAAGGTAATCGTATTTTATTAACACTGTTTCTTACAGAAAACAAGAAAACAAACATGATTCAAAGAAATCCAGTTACTGCCTATGACTCAGTGTTAGTCCTGGCAATAAGCATGGCGGCCTGGCGGCTTATTACAGGGATGCTACATATAGCCATGTTGGCTGTGAACTTGATGAAAATGGTGCCTCCTGGAGTTTTGCAGATTACAACCTTAACAACCATTCCCAGTGGCCTAGTAATACAGTATCCACTGCAACAATGCAATTTCTAGTTTAGTACTTTTTCCCCAGGACCTCTTTGCTGTTCTACCAACAGGTGCATGTGCACACACACACACACACACACACACACACACATTCATATGCACACATAAACACACATTGCCCTGCATTCATTGTCCTTAAACCCTCCAAATAAACAGTACAAGAAGTGGGAAGAAATTTTCTAAAATCAACCCTTATGCTAAGAATGAAAAATGGTAGTTGTTCAAAATATTGCAGGGTTAAATATGCAGAAAAACATTTCCTATGAATATACACACAGTGCATATACTTATACTTAAATACTCCTCTCTAGTCTGTATATTATCACAGTTTAACAAAGCAAAATTTTTGAATAATGCTCTTAAGTTAAAACATTCTAAAAATACCTGACAGTCAGCTCCTATATTTCAAGACTGAGGTTTAAAACAATAGTTTATTTTATAGTTTTTGTCAGAGAATTTAAACATAGATGCATGCTAGAAATAATTTAATCTGTGGTTCTTTGCTTATGGCTATCAAGTGTGTAGATAGGGAGTAACACATGAGCCATTTGATTTTTTTTTAAGTGAATACAAAGAAGAATTAGCAACTTAATCATAAATGCTTGAATGTTACTAATTGATTTCAAATATTTAGTTGATTCTAAAAAGAAGGATAATTAACACAAAATATGTCTCCATTTTTAGAAATAATGTTCTTTGCAATCTACATTAAAAACCTCTAATATAAATTAATCCTGAAACAGAAAATTTTTAAATCACCTAAATTAGCTCGACACAGATTACCTAAAATTAAAATGCCACTGTCATTTCAGGCCACTAAATAAGTAAATAATATTTCTTGTGAGACCTAAATATAGCATCCATGCCCTCAAGTTGGGGAAATGGGAGTTCTAATTATAGAAGATTTTCTCTTGGTGTCATGGTCTTTCTAGGAGACTAGGTCTGTAATTCCACAAATATTTGAGGTTGAAATATTTGTGAGGAGGCCGCTGGGTGGCTTAGTCAGTTAAGCATCTGACTTTTGGTTTCTGCTCAGGTCATGATCACAGGGTCCTGGGATTGAGCCCCATATCAGGCTCTGTGTTCAGCGTGGAGTCTGCTTGAGACTTTCCGTCTCCCTCTGACCTTCCCCCTGCTCTCTCTCTCTGTCTCTAAAATAAATAAATAAAATATTTATAAAAAGAGAAAGAAAGAAATATTTGCAAGGTTCATCTGAGTTGCTGAGAATACTATAGTGAACAAAAATCTATAAATAAAAATAATAATAAACACCAAAAGCTAAACATTGTGTCTTTATGGAATTCAAATTTTTGCAGGATAAATAAACTATAGGCAAACCAACCAGTGAATAAATAATATAATTTTATATAGTAATAAGTATTATCTCAACTATAAAGGAATGAATGGAAGTAGATGGGGGAGATAGTTTTAAAGGTAGTCAAAGCAGGCTCCCCTTAGGATGTGACATTTGAGCAGAGACGTAAAGAAAGTGGACACGTGAATGCACGGACATGAGTGAGCTGAGCAATCCAGACTGAGACAACTGATGCAAAGACTCTGAGAGAGGAGCATGACTGGGGTGTCTAAGAAATAAAACGAGTACTAGTACTGAGCAGAGGGCACCAGTGAAAGGGTAGTAGTAGGCGATATATTTAGAGGTTGCCTGCAGTCACACCATGTAGAGAACACTAACAACTTAGATTTTATTTCTATTATTATGAGTAACTATCAAAAAAGAACGACCAAGGAAATTACATAATTTGTGGATGTATATTTTGAAGAGGGGGCATGAACTGTTGTATTAAATGTGGGTTAAAGGAGAAAGCAGAATGAGGCTGGGAAGCTACTGCTGTGGTTTTAGTGGGACCAATTTGACTTGATTAGGGAGGAAGAAAAATAAACGCGGAATATTCCTCACACCAGGGATGGGATGAGAACATTTTCAGGGCTGTCTCTCATCACCTCAACACTAGGCAGCTCCTCAGGACTGTGAGCTGGAGGAAGTACTTGCCATCATTAACCATGCTGCTCTTCAACTGGCCTTTCCTCAGCAGTAGTTTAGTGAGATCTGAGAACTTCATGAGGGGAAAATGGGAGAAAAGAGGCTGGTCAGTGCTGGTTCTAGTATGTACTTATTATAGTATTTACATGCCATAGCCTCATTCATTGGTAATCTTCAGTGGACTTTGGAAAAATAATTTTACAAATAATACATTAACCTGTCCATGTATCTGCTACAGTTCTTTGTGTATACATGTACCCTGAGGTGCTATTTCTGGAAAGGTGGCTGAAGAATGACAGATAATTGGGTGCAGCTGTATGCCCTGGTCAAAGAGCATCTTAATGTTATTTTTTTCTTTTTCTTTCTTTTTTTTGGGGGGGGTGCAGAGAGAGAGGCAAAGAGAGAATCTTAAGCAGTTTCTAGGATCAGCATGGAGCCCAACAAGGGGCTTGATTTCATGACCCTGAGGTCATGACCTAAGCTGAAATCAAGAGTCAGATGCTTAACCGACAGCCACCTAGGCACCCCTTGATGTCATTCTTTTAGCACACAACACATAGTTTCTGGCCACAAATTTATTCCTATAACTTCCGGCTATGAATTTTGTTAATACTTGAGAGAAGAAACTCCCAAAGTGATTGAATTATCTATCATTTGGTGAGTAACTGGTACTTTCTCCATATAAAGTATGAAATGTAGAAGAACATCTCACCTCAGAAAAAAGAAAGAGAAGTAAAATATCAGTAAAAAAATTCAAAAAGTACGATTTAAAGACAGCATTCCTAATAGACCAGTACAATGTGTAACAATGTATAACAATTGAAGAGGTTACTCTGTGGCTATTCTAGTAGTGGAAAGATGAGATACATAAAAATATGATTCCTAAATTTTGCTAATTCATTCAACTATCAATTTCTAATTTTAGGGATTGCCTAGAAGCTGAGGGTACAGCAGTTAAGATTTTATCACAAAAGTTCCTGGAAACTTGGGAGGAAACTAGATATTTCTAGGTCTTAAGCCTGCATATTCTGTTACTGGTGGTTAACAAAAGAATCTGGATTTTAAAAGCTCCTAATATACAGCTTTACTTAGTAACCATCAGCATGAAATACAGTTCTTCATATATGATTGACAGTCAATCATCAAAATCATTTCAATCTCTGAGAACAGCTATCAAGTTTATATTAATAAACAGCATAGAAAGTCAGAAGACATAAGCTATATTTCTTACCTTCCTTTGGTCTTCGTTGCTTATAGCTTTAATATTATAAACTATTCTTATTCTCAAAAGAATTATCTCTTTTAAGACATCCATCGCTCCCTCTGCCACATTACTTATGAATATTTTATTACTTAAGAAAAAAAGAAATTATCTCAAATGAAATTTGTATCATTTTAAGTATTTAAATCTTTAAAACAAGGGCATTCTGATCAAGGACTGAGTTTATAGTCACTATTCTCTACTCTATCTAAGCATTGTCTAGAATTTCAATCATGAAATTAGATTAGATATTCTAGCTAATATACTTTAGTTTTTGACACCATGTTACATAGTTAATTATATGTGGAAAGCTTTAGATGTAACCACAGGGGGATATTTTTCCTTTCATTAATTTAATTAATATAATATAATATTAAATATAAGAAAATTTTATGGGGCAAAGCATCCTTCAGAAATGAAGGAGAATGAAACTTTCCCAGACAAACAAAAGCTGAGGGAATTCATCACCTTACAGGAAATGATGAAAGGAGTCCTTCAAGCCAAAATGAAAGGATGCTAATTAGTAACATGAAAACAGGAAATGCGCTGGTAAAGGTAAGTACAGTCATCCCCCCATATCCATGGAGAATATATTCCGAAACCCCCCCCCAGTAGACACCTGAAACTAGGGAGTAATGAACCTCTATGTTTTTCCCTGTACATATCTATGATAAAGTTTAATTTATAAATTAGGCACAATAAGTGATTAAAAGTAATAACTAAGAATAAAACAATTATAACAATTAACTGTAAGAAAAGTTATGTGAAACCTAAAACACCTATGTGATGAGATGAAATGAGATGAATGATGTAGGCACTGTGATGTAATATTAGGCTACTGTTAAACTTCTCACAATACATCAGAAGGAGGATCATCTGTTTCCAGATTATGATGGACCACAGGTAACTGAAACCTTGAAAACAAACCCACATGTAAGGGGAGAGGGGATTACTGTATATAATCAAATTCAGAATATTCTAATACTGTAATATGGTGGAGAGTTAACCAGTTAACTCTGGTGTGAAGTATATAGGACAGTAGTATTAAAAATAACCATGGCAGGGCACCTGGGTGTCTTAGTTGGTTAAGTGTCCAACTCTTGGTTTTGGTTCCGGTCCTGATCTCAGTGTCCTGGGATCAAAGCCCTGCATCAGGCTCTGAGCTCAGTGGGCATTTTGCTTGAGATTCTCTCTTCCTTTCCTTCTGTCCCCCTCTCTCTCTAAAATAAATAAATCTTAAAAAAAAAAAATAATAACCATGGCTACAATAAATGTTTGGTGTCCTTGGAAAGTGATGTTTGATGGAAGAAATATTAAAATCTCAGACTAGAAATAATAGATGAAGCCAGATCATGGAGAATATTGGCTATTAGGTTTAAGAGCTTGGTGATTGAGTACCATTAAAGGCTATTAAGTGGTCATAGTTGTGTGTTAAATCCATCGGCAGAACATGAGTATAGTGTATTTGATGGATTAGTTTGTGATGATTTCTTCATTATAAGCCAAGTTTTTGACAGTTAGCTCAAAATCAAATGAGGAGACAGCTTCCCAGGCCTGGTGTGTACTAGCAGGAAGTGTTTGTCACGTTGATCCCCATCTGGGTGATGGCCAAGCAATTTTTTTCAGCCAATAGCTTGTTATGAATATCTAGTTGTTTAAATCTAAATTACATGAAGTATATCCCTGTGAGATCTTCTGTATCAAAAAGAAAGCTGAGAAATGTATCACCATCTGAATAAACACAATCCACCATTACAGGCTGACTTTTCATTCCTCCTTGGAAGTATGGAGTGTTCGGTCATACCCACCCTTCCTACTTCCTTTTTGCCTAGTTTTTCCCTGAGATTTTTCAGTGCTTAAATAACTCTCAAACAAGAGGTAAGTTTGAGGGAAAAGAAATTTTAAATGAAAAAAGGGTATTTTATTACCTCAGAATTAGCACCCAAACAAATGTATGTTATCTGATTTTTAGACTCATGCAAGCTCTTGTGTGAAGACAGGGGGCAAACTTTTGGAAGGGAATAGAGGCTCTTTAGACTTTTTAAATGCAAATAATTTTAATTCTGAATGCATATCATACATTCTTCACTGAATTTGATTTTTCGTTTAGTTCATGTGATCTTAGGCTTACATGAAAATTCTCTACATATTCTGGTTTCTTCCCAGGTTAACATATATTTCAGGTTTCTGGTGTTTTCCCTTTCAGGTCAATACATACTTCAGTTGAAAATTTTGGAAGTCTGGATCAAGGACTATGAAGCAAATTACATTTATACGAAGTATCCTATTTTTGATTTGATAAAAGATACCAATAAGTTGTGTGATTGGTAAATACTTAATTCTAAAGAAAAAGACAAAGAAGATAATTTTCCATGTGCTATTATTACTTATGGTCCCTTTTTTTGTGGATGTTCAGAAAGGATAGAAGATTTTCCATCTCTTTTTCTGAGAGTTCATGTATCTTGGAGAATAATTTGCTAGGTGTTGAGCAGGTTTAAAAAAATAAACAAACCTTCCCGACCTGCTTTGTATGCTTTTATAAGGTAACTTACTTTATCAGATGTGACACAGGCAGACACTAGAAAATTACTTGCACACTGGAATATACTTAGAACCCTTTATCTATTATGCAAATAAATCCAAGCTGGTCTTCTGGAAAACGGGTGCCATGTGGAGAAGAAGTGATATACCCAACTGACGCTCAGTGGTCAAATACGTGAGATGTGAGTGAGATTGTTCTAGATTATCCATTTGCTAGCTGACCTGATGGTCAACCTAACAGCCACACTAAACATGCACACAAGAGCCACCATAGGTCAACCTCTGCTGGCCAAGAGCAGAATTGGCTGTACCAAGAAAAACAAATGCACTAACTCATAACTAAAATAACTTTTCTGTATATAGACCACAGCATTTAAATTGAATATATACATCTAAATGACCTATAATTCTACCCATAGATTTACTGCTAGTGGAAATTCACTGTGAACTGACTCTAAAATAACAACTTGAACCAACTTCATTATGACCTATATTTATGTACAGCTTTTTAAAGTTTAGCTATTTCAATGGGATATTAGATACTATATTAGGATGCAAGAGCTAATTTCAAAAGCATTTTAAATCTTTTCCATATTTTGTGTGTAAGAGTCATTCCAAAATTCTACTAATACTTACTCTGTCCACAAATACTGATTGCACTATCTACTAAGTGAAAACTCAAGTTTGAAAAACATAATTGTCAAGTACTTTGTCCCATTTGGTGAACCATGATTAGCTTGTGTCATTTACTAGAAGGGTTACACTTGATGATGCATTCTGGCCATCTGCTGAATTTAACAAATCAAAATGAACACATTGCTGTTTGCATCAAATGACAAATATTGAATTCCTTTAATGTTCTATAGATGCGATGATCTGGTTATTCTCCTTCTTTACCTTTCCAAAATTCCCCAAACTATGAAACAAACGTACTCTCAATTTGAAATCATTAAGGCTATATTTATGCCATGCTATTGATAATTTAATCAAGTTTCTAAAATCAATTACATTCCACTCTATATAAGTATAACCTCACATTACCACTAAAGATGCAGAGAATGAAATTTGATTGCTTTCTCAGGTTATCTGTCACGAGTACCTAATGGAAACTTGCCAAGCAAGCTTCTCACCAGACTATCTATACACCATACTAAAGATATTCACCAATGTTTTATGACACTTACTATGCGGTAATCACAGTTATCATTCTAGGTCCCACAGTATGAGTTTGTTCTATTGAAGAAAATGAAGCATTATCAAATATTGAACCTCTCATATTTCTTGATAACACTCAGAGGAACTACTCAGTTCTTATCCATCATTTCTGCATTTTAAAATTCTGTGCATTATCTACAAAGTGATATCTAGGATTCTGGCAAGCAGAATCTTAATGCTCTGGATATTTAGTGTGAATGTCAAAGTCTGTGATTTCCCCCATAATAAATTTCAATTGACTGGTGTCACTTACTGGAAAGGTTATATGTGATTGAATTTATGACCATTTGCTGCTGAACTCAGCTTATAAATTGCTAATGATTCTGGCAGATGATCCAGTTTCTTATGCCAGTGAAATATTTGAGGTTAATTAAATAGCCTTCATCACCTCTTTTCACCAAAATGCCAATGAACTGCTGAGAAGTTAAATAAATGTACTACTTGGTACCCAGTGATGCCAAATAAACCCTCTAAGTTTGTATTTTACTGAGTCTATTATAATGATCTTCTAAAACAAAGCATGAGGTGTTAGATCCTTAAACATTGCTAAGTGGAGAAATTATTTGAAATGTAAATTTTTTTTCCAGCAGCATTAGATAGAATCCCATTACATCAAAGTAAGAGTAAAATAAATTTAATAATAATAGTAATAAAATAAATTTAAGTATACAATGATCAACAAATATAAGATCATAAATAGACTTCTTTACACATACAGAACACAAATTTTCACTTCATATAAATGTTTTAAAATCATTTCAGATTATCAAACAATAGTTCAATGTTTAATTCACACCTAACTTCAAAATTATGTTAAATTACAGTAATTCAGTAATAAATTATTTAAATAAAACACTTAATAGATTTCCTTTAAGAAACAGTATCTTCAGCTCTCACTATCTAAAGAAATATTCCTCTTTTGCCATAGGTGTGGTGTTATATATAAATACTTCTAAAGTGACATCATTCAAAATCATTAGGACTTACATGCACAAGATTATTTTCATGTCCTCTATTCTACTCTTCTTAGTTTTGTTTGTTTGTTTGCCTTTTAGGATTTATTTATTTATTTGAGAGAGAGCGAGCATAAGCTGGGGGAGAGGCAGAGGAAGAGAGAGAATCTCAAGCAGGTACTGTGCTGAGCACAGAGAACGATGTCGGGCTCGATCTCACAGCCCTGAGATCATGACCTGAGCCAAAATCAAGAGTTGGGGGCTCAACCAACTGAACCACCCAGGCACCCCTCTTCTTAGTTTTTATTAGAACCCTAGTTTGTTGTTATTGTTGTTGTTATTGTTTTTGTTATTTTGAGGTGGCAAAATTCTTGGCTAGAGGATTATGTTCCCCACTATTCCTCAGGGGTCAACACTGAAATGTAAGAAGTTAGCAGGAAGAGTTTCAGGTGATGCTTCTTAAGACTTTATCTTCTTTCTATTCTTTTTCTTTTAGGAATTCTCAAGCTCTGGCACCCAACTTGGGTCATAGGTGATCTTGAAAATAATGAAGCAGAAAGATAGAAGGAGGGTGCCTAATGATCTTGGAGTCATCTCCAGACTTATTTTATGTAAGAAAGGGGAAAAAAAGTGTTACATTACTTAGGTCCCTTATTTGGCCACTTAGCAACCGGACTTTATCCTAACTTATAGAGTTAGGATAAATAGTTCATTAATGAATCAGGTGGCATGATAAAATGTTTTAGTAAAAATATTAGCCATTAATTCAGCAATAATTTGAAAGATGGTCAACAAATCTTCTGTAAATTTTTGAGTTCTGGGGGGTTTTTCTGTTTGTTTGTTTGTTTGCTTGCTTTTTAAGTAGACTCTGCAACCAGCATTGAGCCTGATGCAGGGATTGAAGGCACGATGCTGAGACCAAAACCTGAGCTGAGATCAAGAGTTGGACACATAACTGACTGAGACACTCAGGTGCCCCTGAGCTAATCTTAATAATAGCTCCACATATTTACTTATCAGGATAAAACAGAATGAGCTATTTTTAAGGTAAATTTATTGGTATACATACAATTTTAACCTTATGAGCTCTTACCTACTCTGAGCAAAAAGTAGCGCCACCATGATCCTTAGCATTCTGCATTCATTTGACGTTGTATTATCTACCTAAACTAGCTCACCCATCCACAGTATTTTAGGTACTGTAGAGATGACTTTAAAATTATAATCTCCAACCCTGACTTTTCCTCAGAACTCCAGAATCATTTGAATCCTGTGTGGCCAGTGCTGTGCTCAGGGATATGTATATGTGAACAAAACAGATTCAGTACTGGCATTGACAAGTTAGTAGCTTAGTGCCCATGATAGAGTTAAACAAGCAAATTCGAAATCAGTATATATTTGTAAATTATGTAAAATTTCATGAATAACAGTTCAGGATTGTGCAATAGAGAGTGACAGGATAAAAAGAATAATTATATTCGTCAGTCAAGGGAAAGATAATTACAAAGAGTCTGGAAGGAAGAGAGAGAGCCATCTAGGAAGACAAGAGGGAAACAGCATGTTAAAAAGTTCCTAAAGTCAGGGTAACTTTGGTAACTTTTTGCCAAAAAGATGATAGTTTTTAAAAACGTCCGTTGGAAATCCTTGAAGTGCTTAAAGCAGATAAATTAAAGAACATGATTTACTCCATTGAAAAGATCACTCTTGCTGCTCTGTTGAGAAAAAATAATGGATTGGATTGGAATACAGTCAGTAAATTTGCTCAGCTAAACCAATAGAAAGTTAAGAAATGTGTGGATTATGTGAAAGCCAGTATAATCAACTGATTGAAAAAAAAGTTAAAAATGTTTAAATTAAACACTGTCATTGTTTTATTACAGAGGATTGATTACTTAATGCCCTTAAGAATGTTAACAGCAAATATTATGAAATGATGCATATGAAGAAGGTTCATATCCATGAACATATAATGACTTTATTTCAAGTTTTCCTATGCTGTGTTTTATTTTACTCTATAAAATAAAAGTGGTAATATGGAACTGTTATTAAGGTATGGAAAAGTGGTGATTTGTTATATAAACATTATTTTAAAACATTTCTTATTAACCTGATTTTATTACACGATATGCATGCATTTTTAGCAGGGAAAACAGACTCAGATTTGATCATGAAAGTCCAAAGATGAATTGCGATTATCTGATAGAAGTTCACTTGTTGCAAATATTGACAGAAAACATGTGCTCACTGAGAAATTCCTGTAGTTCAGTAGATAGACATGATAAAATAATAGTGTGAGGACAGAAAAAAAAGGAAATCAAATAACTTAATATTTAACAATACAGTGTCTTAGCAGCTCCAGGGTAACAGCCAATTAAAGAACAATAAAATAAGTGTATAGCTAACAACCTCAAAAACAGGAAAGATAGAATAATAAAAATTCTTGACTAAAAAGAAGCCAAATGATGAGGGATAAAAGGAAATAACAATAGTTATTCCTATCAGAGCAAAATGTAGATGTAAACACAAATATATCAGGGATTACATTAAATGTTAATAGCAAAGTGATTTGGTTAATATTGGACAAATTAAACCTAAGTATATGTGGTTATAGGAAAAATCACTTTAGGGGCACCTGGGTGGCACAGCGGTTAAAGCGTCTGCCTTTGGCTCAGGGCGTGATCCCGGCGTTCCGGGATCGGGCCCCACATCGGGCTCCTCCGCTGTGAGCCTGCTTCTTCCTCTCCCACTCCCCCTGCTTGTGTTCCCTCTCTCGCAGGCTGTCTCTATCTCTGTCAAATAAATAAATAAAATCTTTAAAAAAAAATCACTTTAAATATGAGGATACATAAAAACTGAAATTAAAAAGATAGAAAAAATATGCCAAGCAATCCTAATGAAAGCACAAAAGCTAATGTGCATCAGACAAAGGAGATTTCTTGCAAAGACATTGTTTTTAGTATCAGGTGAAAAGTAATGTTCCTTCCAAAAGAAATAATCATTCTGAATTCATACGTACTTAAGAATATGGTTTTAATATATATAATGTAAAAACAGAATGAAAAGGAGAAATAGATAAACCTATAATTAATATGAGAGATGTTTAACCCACCTCTCTCAGTAACTGATAGGACAGAAAAAAATAAGTAATGGAAAGTCTGAACTCTATGATAAACATGCCTAACTGATTTGACAAATATAGGACACCATACCCAACAGCGACAGAAAACACTTTCTTTTCAGATGTCCATAGATACTTGCTGGACCATAAAACAAGACTGAAGAAATTTCAAATGATTGAAATCATTCAGTGTATTCTCTGACTGCACAAGAGTTAATTTAGAAATTGAATATGAAAAGATTACTAGAAAATCCATGTAAGGAAACATAATCAGCTGTTCAGAAGAAATTGTAGGATAGTATTTTCATAACCTGGAAGCTGGCAGAGATTTCTTAAGCAGGGCACAAAAGCACTACCCATAAAGGAAAAAGCTGACCCATTAAGCCTCATTAAAATTTTAAAAATTATCATAAAATCAGACAAAACTAATCTATCTTGTAAGTTGAGATGGTAGGCAGGTAGGGTCTGGGGTTTGTGACTGTAAGGACACAGAAGGGAGCCTTCTAACATGTTGACCATTTTCTATTTCTTGATCTGAGTGATTGTGACATGAGTGTGTTCAGTTTGTGAAAACATATTGATCTTTACTTTTAGGAGAGTGTTCTTTTCATATATATTATACTTGAATTAAATGTTAAGAAAAAAAAGACTTCTCTTCTTCAGTGGATACAATTAAGAGAGAAAAAAGGCAAGCCATAAAGTGAAGATATTTGAAATACATATATCCAACAAAGAATGTATATTTAAAAAAACTCCTACAAATCAATAAAAGATAATCAAATATAAAAAAATATAAAAGACTTAAACAAACATTTCATAATGTTCTTAGGAAGACCAAATGGCCGGTAACCACCTTAAAAGCTACCATTAGTAACTTTTAGTAACTATTACTAATTGGGAATCAGGGAAATGCCAATTAAAATCATAATGGTTACTACATATCCACTAGAATGATGATTCTAACAAGACTTATAATATCGAATGGAGCAATTAGAACTTTAATATACTGATAATCACAATGTAAGCAGATGCACCCAATTTTGAAAACTGGCAGTATCTTCTAAAGTTGAACACTGAAGTATCTTTTAAATCTACAATGCCACTCCTAAATGCATAGTCAATAGAAACCCTAACATACACATATCAAAAATGATGTATAAGACTATCCATAGCACCACTATTTATAAGAGACAAAAGATGGAACTACTCCACATGTCCATCAGGAACAGAATGCATAAATAATTTGTGGTATATTTGTATCATATCATATCATATATTATATAATAATGTAATATAATACAGCAATAAAAATTAAGATACTAAAGCTACACAAAACATGGATAAATTTCACAAACATAATACAAAGCGGAAGTAGCTAGATGCAAAACAGGTCATTCTGCATGACCTCATTTAGGTGGAAAAATATAGGCCATATCTTGCAGAGCACTGTAGGCATTTTAGGAAATTTGGAATTCATCCAAAATGTGTTAGGATGCTAACAAAGATTTTTAAGCAGGTGATGAACATGTTGTTATTAAGTTTTGCTGTTTTCTGGATTTTTTTTAACAGATTGCTCTGGATTTTATTTGTTTGTGGAATAGATCATAGGCGGTCAAGAATAAAATCTTGGAAGGCAGTAAGGGTGATATGGCATTAGTCCAATAGAAGCTGATAGTGATTTGGATTAAAGGGATGGGTGTGGAAATGGACCATGTGAGCATATTAGAGAAACATTTAGAAGTTAGAACCGAAGTGACTTCATGATATATTAATGGAAAGAAGAGGGAATAAAAATTAGCGCTATTTATTGGAAAACACGCAAGTTTAGGGTAATGAATGGGTTAAAGTTGTCTTTTGGATTTCTAAAATAAGCATGAGATATAAGCATGAGACAATCAAGTGGAATTTTTTTTTTTTAAATGGTAATTGGATCTATAAGTAAAGGGTAGGGGAAAAAGTTAGAATATGAGATAAAATTGGGGAGTTGTAAGCATATTGATTTCAAACATGGGAATAAATGGCAAAAAAGAAAAAAAAATTAAGAAAAGGAGGCCCCCCAAATATGAGACCTCTTCATCAGCCCCACATAGGCATTAGAGATAAATTAATGAAGAACAGTAATGTAAATGTATTTTAAAGTTAAAATGAGCTACATGTCAAAATCAAGAGAAAAAAATATTTTTTTAACTTCAAGTTTTGTATGCGTCTGCTTAATGTATCTAAGTTGTTTCTGTTAGAAAAATCTGAAGGTTTAGTAGCAAATGGCTACTAGAAAATCAATTTTATTTGAAAACTCCATTTCAAATAAGCAGGAGCTGATACTTAGGTGACAGATTTAATAGATTGTATTCTACTCTCAGGAGTGCACTGAGCCCATCCCAGTTCTACGCTGATGCCCACACTCAATCTGACAACAAACACATAGAATTTCAAATCTTTATTAAAAATTGTGATGTAATTTTCTCTTATGTTACTAAACATTAATATTCTTTGATGAAGACTATTTTATTTTTTTAAGATCTTTTTTATTTATTTGAGAGAGTGAGTGAGAGAGAGAGAGAGAGAAAGAGAGAGAGAAAGAGAAAGAGAGGACAAGGTGGGGAAGGAGAGGGAGAAGCAGACTCCATGCTGATCAGGGAGCCCAGTTTGGGGCTAGATCCCAGGACCCTGGGATCATGACCTGAGGTGAAGGCAGACTCTTAACCGACTGAGCCACCCAGGTGTACCAATGAAAACTATTTTAAATAATCTCTCTCCGTACAGAGAACTCCTTCAAATGTTATACTTCAAACTTCTGCTGATCGCTGAGAATTATATATGGTAAACTTTTAAAAAAACACCTTTTGATTTGACTGAAAAAGGAATGATAAGGTACTCTTTCTGAAATCTGCCTTATTAACAATGCTTGCTCTTTTCTGGGTCTATCTGAACACCCATTTATTTATTACTCAACCTACAGTTTATACCTTTTCCACAGTGTTGAACTCCTAGGATATTTTTGTTGTTGTCATTCTATTAAACTCTGTGGGAAGTTGAAAACCTTTAAATGACTTAGAAATGTTAAAACTTAAAAAAAACAACAACAACAACCCTGCATCTTAATGCTTTCACAAGTGATGTCTTTTAAACATAAAAACAGTCGCATTAATCTACATCGCATTAATGAAATGTCAAGGAAAATACAATAATGTCAAAGGTTACTAACAACTCCAGAGTCATGCATTCATATGAGCAAAACGATGAATCAGTTCATCCAGTTTATTTAGGAGATCAGGCAATTCAGAAAGGGATTATGCAATTTATTTGCTTTCCTTTATATAGAGTAAATCACAAATACTGATATTTTTAAGATGCCAAAGGTTGTAATAAATTAGTCAATCTCACTTTTGCATAAATCCTAAATCAAATATAAATAAGGACAGTTCAGCAGTACATTTAAAAAATATAATCCAAGGTAATGTGTGTTTTGTTCTGGAAATGTTGCAAATATTTAATATTTGGAAACCTATTAATATGTTAATAGACTAAAGCAAAAAATCTGATAATGGTTAAAATGCACATTCGTTCTGGATAATTCTTCCTATACTGGTAATAGAAAACTACTTTCTTAAAATGATAAAAAGATTTATCTCAAGCTACCATTGAAGCATTTAACAATTATGGTTTATATAGCTTCCCTATTAGTGTTGGACAAGCTAAGCATGACTGTTATCTCCACTATCACTTAGCAGTGGTGTTGCATGTTCTAACCATTACAATAAGAGAAGACGTAGAAATAACAGAGGAAGGTAGCAAATCAAATTATTATTATTTTCAGGCCCTATGATTGTCTCAAGAACCTAGAAAACCCAAGTAAATCAACAGGCTAATATTGTAACTCTTAGAAGTAACAGATGTGTTACATCAACTAATGGGTTTCATATAAGGGGAATAGCATTTATTTGCATTTTGCACAATGGAAAGATTGTTTTCACATTATATAAAGAATCATATATTTCTATGACAAAATAAACAAAACACAGAAGCATGTGTTAGAAAATGATACCGGTATCTCAGCACATTTGTGTTGGACCTGAAATGTACCTGTAAGCATATGTGAGAATGTAAATGAGGTAGCAGAAGTGGGTTATTATCACATATTTTTCCCTTAAAGCACTTTTTGTTTTTTTCCCATTTTCCTTCACCCCATCCCGTACTTCCCCATGACTCCATTGTCTCCTCTCCCCTCAACTAGTATCTGCAAGGTGATCATTGTTAACAACTCATGTTTATTTATTTTTTCTATATTTCCTTACCCCAGTCTCATGTTATAATACACACACACACACATGCCTGTACATACATAGTTCCTTGCCATTGTTTGCTTAATTAAAAAGTAGAGATTCCGGGGCGCCTGGGTGGCACAGCGGTTAAGCGTCTGCCTTCGGCTCAGGGCGTGATCCCAGCGTTATGGGATCGAGCCCCACATCAGGCTCCTCTGCTATGAGCCTGCTTCTTCCTCTCCCACTCCCCCTGCTTGTGTTCCCTCTCTCGCTGGCTGTCTCTATCTCTGTCGAATAAATAAATAAAATCTTTAAAAAAAAAAAAAAAGTAGAGATTCCATCAAGTAGGCTGTGTACCTTTCTTTTCCCCCTTAGCAGGACATCATCAAAGTCTCTCCAAATCAACTATTATAGCTCTGTCTCATTCATTATAGTAGCTGTGTAATATTCTTGACATAATGTTCATAACTTATTTAAGCTTTTTAATATACATTCACTGTAATCCCAATATTTCAGTTACCATAACAAAGCTGAATAAACATTTCTATACATGCTTATTTACATGTGGCATTTTTGTTTCTAGCTTTGCCACTCAACCCTGGAGAGCCAGGGGAATTTATTTTCAGTGTATGACTCCACATTTTAGTTCATGGAGCCAAAGCCACCAAATAGAAATTGTCTCAGTTTTCAAACACCAAGGGTACAAATGTGCCTGCCTATGTATGATCTTTACTTTTTCTATCCAAGCAACATGAAATGGGTGTTCACTCTCCTGTTCCAGGAAAATACTTTCCCCATTGATTTGAATCCCTTCCCCTTTGACATTTATCAAAATTGTTAGATATATTATTTTCTCTATTTCAAATATTCAACCTCTTTTCATGTTTTCTTGGTACTTCCCAACAGCATTTAAGCATGTGTGAGTTTTATTCCATTTTGAAAAAACAAAACAAAACAGGCAACCACAAACAACTTCATCTTTTCATCCCATATTCTCCTCTGGTTTCCACCTGTCTCTTTCCTCTCTTTTCTGACAAGTTTCTTGAGCTGTCAACACGTCCTATCTCTATTTTCCTTGTCTTCCTTGATTAATTCTAAATTCCCGAGATCTCGTTTCTGTACTCTTAATGCCAAGATCCACAATATCTTTTTGATATAATAAGGTCAGCCTCGATCTTTCATCAGCTTTTCACTCAAGTAATAGACTAAGAATAGTTGCTGTGATGGCTAATTCTGTGTCAACGTGACTGGGACAGAGGATACCCAGATATTTGGTCAAAAATTATTCTGGATGTTTCTATGAGGTTGTTTTTGCATGAAATTAACACTGAAGTTGGTAGACTGTGTAAAGCAGATTGTTCTCCCCATTGTGAATTGGCCTCACTGAACCAGGTGAAGGCCTGAAGAGAATAAAAAGGCTAATGCTTCCATGAGTAAGAGGGAACTCCTTCTGCCTGACTTTTGGGAGGTGGTGCGCGGTCTTTTCTGGACTTCAGACTCGAATTATTAGTTCTTCTTGGGTCTCGAGCCTGTTGATTCTCTGACTAGAACTTACATCATCAACTCTCCTGGTTCGCGGGGCCTTCATACTTAGAGTGGAAATGCACGTTGATTCTCTTGGGCCTCCAGCTTGCCAACCACAGATCTTGGAACTTCTTAACCTCCATAATTGTGAGAACGAATTCCTTTAAATCTATCTATATCTATCTATCTATCTATCTATCTATCTATCTATCTATCTATCTATCATCTATCTATCATCATCATCTATCTTTCCATCCTCCCACGCTATAGTTAATAGTCATATCTGGAATATGAAATTGCATGCAAATTTTATTTATTTTATTTTATTTTATTTTATTTATTTATTTTTTTAAAGATTTTATTTATTTATTTTGACAGAGATAGAGACAGCCAGCGAGAGAGGGAACACAAGCAGGCAGAATGGGAGAGAAAGAAGCAGGCTCATAGCGGAGGAGCCTGATGTGGGGCTCGATCCCATAACGCTGGGATCACGCCCTGAGCTGAAGGCAGATGCTTAACCGCTGTGCCACCCAGGTGCCCCGCAAATTTTATTTTAAATTTCATTATCTGTGTTTTTCTAAAATGAGTATGATACATGGGTTTTAGAATAAAAAAAGTAATAAGGATAGTTTTTCTTTCTTATTACAATATCTCAAGGAATAGCATCTATTATCGACTGAATGTTTGTGTCCTCCCAAAATTCGTATGTCAAAGCCCTAACTTCCAATGTGATGTATTTGGAGGTGACATCTTAGGGAGGTAACTAGGTTCAGGTGAGGTCATGAAGATGGTACCTCCTTGATAGGATTAGTGTCTTTATAAGAAGAGGAAGAGACTGGCGCTTTTTCTCTCTCTTTGCCATGTAAGATATACAGTGAAAAGTCAGCCATCTACACCAGGAAGAGGGCCCACCCCAGAACTGGCACCCTGATCTTGGAATTCTAACCTCCCAAATTGTGAGAAATAAATTTCTATTGTTTAAGTCACCTAGTCTATGGTATTTTGTTATGGCAGCCTGAGCTGAGTAAGGAAGCATCATGTTTATAAAGGAACATTATAGGTAAACAAATGTGGTTAATCTTTAAAATAAAAGGCCGAACAGCATAGTGGAAAGCACGTGAGATTTGGAGTAGTGAGAAACTTGGTTTTAGTACTAGTCCTGCCAGTGGACTTTGGATCAGTCACTTAGCCCCTGGGGGCCAAGGAAACTTATTCTAATAACACCTGTTTCAAAGTTTTATAAGGAATTGTGAAATAGCAGATTTAATGTGTTCACCTTGTAGTAGATGATCAAATCAATAGGAGTTATTATATTTAGGTTGTTCAAATTATATCCTATCAAACAGAATTCTATTTGTTCATCATATGTTTCTCCCATTAAACAAAAGCTCCATGATGGAAGACACCATTTGTTTTGTTCATGTCTGTATGCCCAGAGAAATACTTGGTATATGGAAGGCATTCAATAAATGTTTTTGAATAGATGAATAAATGAATAAAAATTAGGAACAGAAGAATCCATCTTTATATTTTATCTTAGTTAAAACAATGTCAAATAATCACAATTAATTAAATATTGATATAGGGGTATCAGTATTTTAATTGAAATACATCCTATAAGACAATACTGAAGATTTTAAGGAACTCAAAAGATTGGCTAATTTTTAACCTATTAAGAAGCACTCAGACTTGTTCTTTCATTAACAAAGCAAAGCTTTAAACAGGAAAAAGAAAAAGGTGAAAGAAATAGAAGCTAAGGTTAAAGTGATAAATTAATGCCAAAGAATCTTATGAATACTGATTAATTTCCTGATATTTCAAGTACCCTATTATTTATTATAATTCTAAACTAAGATTTACTTAGCCCTTTCTAAAAGATGAATGACTCCAAAATTATGTCCCAGGACCTATTTCTCTTATTACCTAGCAATTTTCTCCTTCTGACTCATTTTGGAAAAAAAAGAATATCGTTTATATTATATATTAGTAAATATATATCTTTATATACTCACAGTTGCATATCTATCATTTTAATGGTTGAGTTAGTTATCAAGCTTTGATTATTTTAAAAATACATTTTTAAGCTGTAACTCCATAGTTAAACCATAGCTCAATTTCTTTTCCTGACAGATAAATTGCCCTAGGAAGTTCAAGGAGCAGCAAAAGAACATTTAACACTTGAAACTGTGTTCTTTAAATTATAGATTTAGAGACACTTGGGGATGAAAAGAACTTCAAAGATCTTTTTGCCTAATCAAGTAAAAATGAATTTACTCTACATAAAGAACCACCTGTTCCAAATTGTTATTTAGCTACTATTTGAATATCTTTGGTGATGAAAGTTCCGTAAGGGAATTTTTTTCCTTGGTACTGTGTCCATAAAATCTTGAAAAGGGTTTGCAGATAGTGAGGATTCAGCAAACATTTCTTGAATTAGTGAATGAAAAACTAATTACCTTCTGAAGCAAGTCTAACTTTTCGTCTTTTTTAAAGCTTCCTTAGTGATTTTGTAAAAAAGGAAAAAAGAATGAAAAGAAGAAAAAAGAGGTACAATGCTTTCAGTAGAAAAAAAATCTGAAAGAGCAAATATTACATGAAACAGTAAGTCATGGATATTTCTTCTTGTCAATAACTATAGCTAAATTACATCATGTTTAATAGATACAAAGGCTCCCTTTGAATATACGTACCATAATTTATCTTACAAATTCTCCTTTGATGAATATTTACATTGTATCACATTGTTGTTGTTATTAATAGCACTGTGATAAATATCCTTGTCCTTACATTGTTTCTTGTCCGTGTGATTAAAAAAAGGACTTGATATAAATTGCAAAATTGCCCTCTAAAAAGCTCAGATCAATTTATATTCCTGCTGAAAGTGCATTAGATGCCAACACGGGACATTATCTGGGTGTTTTAATCTTTGTATAGCTGATAGGTGAAAAATGGTATTTCATTGCTAATACTAACATATGCAGTGTAACATGAGTGGTCAACAGCATGGACTTTGGACTCAAGCTGCCTAGACTGGAATCCCTGCTTCACCAATCAATACATATGGAGCTTTAGTTAGCCCCTCTGAATCTTAGCTTTTTCACCCATAAAATAGGGTTGAAAAATGATACATACTGTATGCATGAGATTCAAGGAGGTTATGTGTGTTTACAGCTTCGAACAGTGCCTAACACATGGTTAAGTGTTTTTTTTCAAGTTGTTTATTTTTATTATTATTATCAATATTAAATATATTTTCTTCTTTTAAGAATAATATCCTTAGCTAATGCTGTCTATTTCAGCTTTCATTTATGTGTGTGTGTTTGTGTGTATACTATCATCTATCTATCTATTTATTTTTAAAAGATTTTATTTATTTGTCAGAGAGAGCTTGAAAGCACAAGCAGGGGAGTGGCAGGCAGAGGGAGAAGCAGGCTTCCTGCTGAGCAAGGAGCCTGATAATGGGCTCCATCCCAGGGCCCCGGGATCATGACCTGAGCTGAAGGCAGATGCTTAACCAACTGAGCCAGCCAGGCATCCCTCTATTTATTTTTTAAGATTTTATTTACTTATATGAGAGAGAAAGAGAGAAAGAGAGAGAGCGAGCATGCGCAAGCAGGAGGAGGAACAGAGGGAGAGGGACAAACAGACTCTGTGCTCAGCGCAGAGCCCAACAGGGGGCTCGATCCCACAACCCTGAGATCATGACCTGAGCCGAAATCAAGAGTTGGTTGCTTGACAGACTGAGACACCCAGGCACCTCAGAAAAGCCCATTTGTGATTTTTAAAAAAATGAATAAACATGAGAAAAAGAGTAACAGTTATTTCCTTACCTTGATGAAGAGCGTTAACAATAGCAAACAATATTTACTGTATAGTTTTTAAAGATTTATTTATTTATTTTAGAGAGAGAGAGCGGGGGGGGAGGGGCAAAAGGAAAGGGAGAAAGAGAATCCTCAAGCATACTCCTTGCTGAGCATGGAGCCCAATGTGAGGCTTAATCTCAGGACCCTGAGATCATGACCTGAGCCGAAATCAAGAGTTGGGGCACCAAACTAACTGAGCCACCCAGGCTCCCCTATCTATTTAATCTATTTAAAATATTAGGACTGCACATGCTTTTTACACCATACTGATATTTTTTCCCATTGTACTCCTTTGCTAGGGCTGCCCTAATAAAGTACCACAGACTAGGTGACTTAAAGAACAGAAATTTATTTTCTCCCAGTTCTGGAGGCCCGCAAGTCCAAGATCAAGATATTGGCAAGTTTGATTTCTCCTGAGGCTTCTTTCCTTGGCTCTCACAACTCTCTCTGTCCTTACCAGGTCTCTTGGCCTGCACATTCCTCATCTCTCTTCCTTTTCTTGTATAGAATTAGAACCCCACCCTTAGGACTTCATTTAACCTTAATTACCTCATTAAACACCCTTCTCCAAATACAGTCCCAGAGTTACAGTTTCAACATACAGATTTGGGAGAGGGGGCACAATTCAATACATAACAGTCATTTTTACTAACCATCTTATTCCCTGTAATATTTTTGCCATAAGGAAGTTTCTTTTAAACATTTTAATGTGGGTGTAACGTACATAAATAAGAGTTCACAAATCACACATGTGCAATTCAATAAATTATCAGAAGTGAATGGACCTATGTAACCAATACTCAGGTTAGGAAATAGAATGACTGGCACCATGGACTTCCTACCCCGCTTATTCCTCCTCCTAAACACAATGCCTTCTTTCTCCCTTGTTGTGAACTTTAAATAAGTAAATCATACAGTGTTTGTTTGTGTCAGATTTCTTTTGGTCAATATCATATTTATGAAATTTATCTGTGCTATAGCATGAAGTCATAGTTCATTCACTTTTATTGCTATGTAATACATACTTGAAAATTTAAAAATTCATTTATACATATTACTATTAGCTTTTTTGTTATTTCTAGTTTGGAGCTATTAAAAATAATGCTGCTATAATAAGTTCTATGCATATCTTTTGCTGCACTCTTGCACACATCATTGTTGGGTATACACTTCAAATGGAATTGTTGAGCCAAAGGACGTGTATTTGATCAAATATATAGGCTCATATCAAAGAATTTTCCTAAGTAGCTGTACAAATTTACCCTCTCACTGGCAATGCATGACACTTCTAATGGGTCTATATCTGCAACAACTGTTGTCAAGCTTTTTCACTTGGGCCATTTTGATGGATGTGTAGTACTATCCATTTTTGGTTTTAAGTTAATTTTTCCCTGGTTAATAATGAGTCTGAATGATTTTTCTACATTTAGCCATTTGAAAAATAAGGACATTTTAAATGTTTATGTAGTCATATGCATTTATGTAAAATTCCTAGTTTTAAAACCATATTAGAAAATTCTCTCAATCTAAAGACTTTTTTCTTTAACTTTACTTGTGCTATTCTCTAACATTTTTATGTTTTAATATCTTAAATTTAAATATTTTATCCTCTTGGAATTAAGACTCATAGGTTTGCAGGTAGGAATCAGATTTAGGTTAGTCCAAGTACCTTTCATTGGTTGGGCTAATCTTGGTTGGGTTAACCTTAGTCTTCTCATCCACTAACTGAGATTTTGACTTGTCATTGGTGTTGATTCTTCTTTCTGTGTACATTATGAAGCATCTGCAGAAAGTTGCCACGTCCATAGGAAACATGCAAATACATTTTATTTTATTCCTAGAAGTATTTCCCTTGTTAAATATGGATCATATTTTCAGCATTGTAGGCTAATGACTTTTCTCGAGCTAATTCAACCTTTTAGTTTGTTCTATACCTCACTTAATATTTCGGAGAAAATCACAGAATGAGCAGGATATTCTGCAAATAAACTTCTCTTATGCTTCCCAGACATCCAGCTGTCTCTGCAGTTCTTAAAATAGCTGTATTATTTTTTGGTAACACATTTTTATCTTTCTCATTTCTGGTATCTACCTACCATTTTCTGTCTAAACAAAGTCTCTTGTGTTAAAGGAAGCAATCCAGGGCACTAAATTTCAAATTTCTTTATGTACAATATTTCATAATTAGCTTTACAAATTTATCTATATTCTAGATCCCATAATCTTAATCAGAGAATGAAATATTTATTTAACAGCCTCATCTAGGAAAAATAAAATATCTTTGATTATTTAGTCTTTGTAATGCACGCTAAAAGTCAGTATCTTCTGAGGTAATTATGACTGAAACATAGTAGGGCTCAATAAATAATTTTGAATGAATGAATGGACTCGGCTCAGGAAATGTGCTCATGATCCTTATCAAAAAGCCATTAATTTAGTTCATAAATATTCATATGTTTGGTATATTGTAGAAATTTGGACTGTGAAGATTAAAAAAAAAAAAGAAGAAGGAACAGTGCCAAAAACATGCAGTTAAAGCCAAAATTGCAATTAGCTTTTTTGGAATGGAATCAACATTTTAAATATAGCCTTAGAATAGAATAGGTAGTTAGCCATGTATGGACCAAAAAAAAAAAAAAAAATCAATGTTATATAAAAATCTTATTTATAGATACTTCAAGAGAGCCCTTTTGACACTCATTCTTGTGATCTGACTTTTCAAGGACAAAGTATTAGCCTCAGCTCTGATAAGATCTCTTATTATATCTTTCTTGTGCCCTCTTTCTAATCCTCTTTTTCTCTCAAGTTAGGTCAGGTGTTCTTCCTTTTCACTCCCAAGCCATCTTGTGCCTGTCTCTGCAGTTAAAATTACCATAGTTTTTTCAATAAACAGGAAATGTTTTTGTGTCTATTCTCCACAGAAGTCTTTGAGGGCAGTCTATATCTATCTTTGTGTTCTCAGCACTCTGCATGATACTTAACACATTATAAATCTACTATACATAATTCTTTAACAGAAACAACTTTTTAATTGAAAGGCAGAGTATAGTAACTCCAGTGAAAGCAAACTTAAGTAAAAGACTTTCCTCTTTATTCACATACACAACTCATCTCTGTTCTAGAATTCTAAAGATAATTGAGACTAGGTAACATTATTTTTCACTTATTCACTTACTATATCCAGACCACATGAGAGGATGTATAGTTTCCTGGGCTTCTATAGCAAATTATCACAAACTTAGTGGCTTAGAATAATGTGAACTTGTTGTGTCACAGTTCTGGAGGCTGGAAGTCTGAAAACAAGATATAATCAGATATTTTGACCATGCTCTATGTCTATGCTGAAATCTGGAAATAAAAAAAAAAATTACAGTTCTCCAGAGGATTCTCAGTCACAGAGAGGTTGGAAACTTACTGCCCCATGGAACCCTCCTCCATTACAGAAAGAGCTTTGCCTTTGAATTTTAAAGCCCAAATTCTAAAACTTTTATCCTGAGAACCCTCACATATACAACTTAAACTATGTATCAGTTTGTTCATGTTTAAGACAGAGATTTTTACCTTACTTGTTTATTATGAGGGGTAAATGTGGAAAGATAATACATAAATGATACCAGCTACCATTTGCTGATTTCTATCTTTTTTTTTAAAGATTTATTTATTTATTTATTTGACAGAGACAGCCAGAGAGAGAGGGGACACAAGCAGGGGGAGTGGGAGAGGAAGAAGCAGGCTCCCAGCGGAGGAGCCTGATGTGGGGCTCCATCCCAGAACGCCGGGATCACGCCCTGAGCCGAAGGCAGACGATTAACGACTGTGCCACCCAGGCGCCCCATTTGCTGATTTCTTATCATGCGCTCAACATTGTATCCTAGGCTTTTCATGCATTATTCGTGTATCCCTGCCATATGATTGAGCTTCATAACAGACTTCTTTTCCATGGAGGCTGTGTTCTAAAATACTGTACGGTACAACGTGAATAAAACAAGACACTTTTCAAAGTCTTTAAGGAAGCATATTCAGTAAATCAGACAGCATTCCAAAAAAGGGGAAATAGGGAATCAATGTATTAAGAATACATTAAGATTTAAATACCAAAGCTATTCAAAGCAGTGAAGCCATGGGGAGAGTGGAATTGTCCAGCACCTCTGTGCAAAACCTGGTTTTATCACTGATGCATGATGGTTTTTCTGAAGCCAAAAAATGTTTATGCTATGAGAAGCATCTATAATATGGAGATGAGATGCTTGCCCAACATTCTTTAAATATATAAAATATATAAAAGCACTTTAAGAAATTAAAAATACTATAAGAATTCTATTAACAACAACAACAAAACACTATTCAATGGTCAAAGAAATGAGCTAGTCTAGGGAAATATGACATATTTTGAAAGTTTAGCAGATGGGAACAAAGTCAAAACAGTTACACTGCCCTGTGTGTTTCCATTTCGGTTGTGGTTGTCACTCACGATGTTGCTATTGATCTTGTTTCTAAATTTTTTCCAGGTTAGTCTTAAAAATTTCCATTTCCAGGGTTGAAGTAAGGTTTAAAATTTACTTTGTGTGCGTGCATTTGTGGGGGAGTGAGTGATAAAATTACGCAAAATAGTATCTCCTACCAAGTATTTTTAATATGCTGTTAAAAATAGTGTTATTCTTTTTTCTATATGTTATAGAAAACACAAGTGTAGCTACCATCTGTCCCCATACAACGTTATTACAATATCATTGACCATATTCCCTATGCGGCACCTCGCATCTCCGTGACTTATTCATTCCATAACTGTAAAAAAATAGTGTTATTTTTCTAATAATATAACACACAGAGAAACTTAGAGCACCAGAAATAATGATGCTGCCAGTAACTTGAGGTACAGAGAAGTTCGTCATTGAAACACCAGAATAAATTAAATCCAGTAATGATCAGATTTCAAATACGTATCAAACTTCAACGATGTTGTGCTCAAAAGATTTGGGATATAATATATTTTAAGATTCTATTACCACACTTGAATTTCATTTAAGTGTTTTGCTTAAACTATTAACTTTAATTTAAAAATAGGCAGCCATATGCATTTATTGCTATGTTGCTTGTTTTTGATCAAGCAGATCAATAAGAGATAAATACATATGCTGAAGTCGGTTTCAACTTTTTCCTCCAAATTTTGTCTTCAGTCAAAACCTTTTAGAACTTTAAAAAAGTTCAAGCAAAATTCCATTTTCACTACTTTTTTTTATTGTTGATCCCTCAGTGCTTTCAGATAATAAGCGAAGCGGGAGCTAGAAATGTTGAAATACTGTCAACCAGGTTTTCTCATCGAATTTCCAATCTAAACAGAAATCTCATAAGGAAACTACTTTCACAGTATCTCAAAAAAAGTGTGGGGAGTTTAAATAGAATCCCAGAGTTTGGATTATTATTTAAAACAATCCCCAAGTCACCCAAGGTTATCCATATTATTTAGTCATTTTCTTATGGTATAAAAGGGATTGAATATAAAGCATTTGCATATTTGTATGAAGTTAGTAGAATACTAATTTTGCAAATCATAATACATTTGTAAAAACCAGTATAGGTCTTCGTAAAAGTTAATTGAATTGGAATTTGGTAAAAAAGTCAAGATCCTCAAATTTCTTTATTGTTTACTAATTATTTAGTTCTCTCTATATTTTTTAAAGATTTTATTTATTTATTTGAGAGAGAGAGAGCATAAGCAAGGGAAGCAGCAAAGTGAGAGGAAGAAGCAGGCTCCCCGCTGAACAGGGAGCCCAATTTGGGGCTTGATCCCAGGAACCTGGGATCATGACCTGAGCTGAGGGCAGATGCTTAACTGACTGAGCCACACAGGCACCCATGGTTCTATATTTTTTAAGTTTGGGATTTCCTATTCTTTAAGAGCTCATGCTGCATTTTATTTTGTTAATCTAATATCTTTGGCTTCTTACCCAAGGTTTTTTCCCCTATAAACATTGCATATGAGAAAAAGAGGTTTTGAATTATTCTAGCATGTCTTGTTCTTGGAAATTGACTTTAAAAAATGTCTTATCAAAGACTCTGAGAGGGGCACCTGGTTAGCTCAGTCCGGTAAGTGTCTGCCTTCAGCTCAGGTTATGCTCTCAGGGTCCTGGAATCAAGCCTCAAGTCAGGCTCCCCTCTTATCAGGGAGTCTGCTTCTCCCTCTGCCCCTCCCCCTGCTGTGCGCACTCTGTCTCTGTCTCCCTCCCTCTCTTTCTCAAATAAATAAAATCTTAAAGACTAAGAAACTCTGCAGTAAAGCAGCCTCCTAAATTTATTTAACACAGAATTTCACAAGTTTTTTAACATAAAATTTTTCCTTACGTATGGGTTTTCCCCCCAAATATTAATATCATTCTTCATTAAAAAGGAATAGTTCAAGATGGAATGTTCCTTTTCCTCTGCCCTGAAACTCTGTTGAAACGTCAGTGAAAGGTGAAAAAGTGTCCAAATGCATAATACTGAAGAGAAGTGGGTGGATGCCATCAGTTTATCCAGGTTGTAATTAGATTTGTGGAAAATGGAAAGTACATGGAAGGGTGTTAATATATAATTAGAACCAGAGAAAGAAAAACCCAGATGTCCCTGAGAAAGGCACAATGGAAATTGGTTTGTTTTCTTTTCAGGGCCATGGAGAGCCAATAGACAGAATTCTTGGATAGGGATTGCAGAAGAAATATAGGACTGACCAGAAAAGGCTGATTAATCAAGGACTCTACAAAGAGCCTTGTTAGTTTACAGTGTTTTCTGTCTTTACGTGCTGAGTCACTTACAGTCCAGCCATTTTCACCAGACAAAAACCAGAACAATATATTCATTCTATTACATTTGGGGAAGAATTGGGCTTTTGATATTAACTTTCTAGCATTTGGGATGATTGTACTCATCCATCTGTTCTCTAGCCATGAATCACAGAGCAAAGATTATCAGTTCTAGTAAACTGTCTCATAGGTGGAGGGGGGAGGGGGTTGCAGAAGAAAGCTTACCCACACAGCAACGAAAAAATCCAAGCCAACTGCTAATATGGGTCAATTTAGTCTTCATTTTAAAATAAGAATGGAAATCTAAAGTTACAGCAGATACTTGAGAAAACCAGCACAAAGGTTGAAGGATCTAAATGAATAGAGAATATGACCAAGCTGAAACAGTAATTCAGAGTTGAAAGAAGAATTTCAAAAAATGTAATTGGTATTCTTTTAGAGACATGAATATATAATTCAATGAAAACCTAGAAATCTATCATGAAAAAATAAACAGAGAAAAGAAAAGAATCCTTTAAAATTAAAATGTGATTTCTTAAAAAAAAATTAAAGGTGCATCGAAACCATGAGGGTAAAAATCAAGATATTTTCCAGAACATTTGGCCTGAAGGCAGTAAGTCAGAAAATATGAAGAGGAAGAGAACAGTAAAGAAAAAAAAAAAGAAGAAGAAGAAGAAGAAGAAGAAGAAGAAGAAGAAGAAGAAGAAGAAGAAGGAGGAGGAGGGGAAGAAGAAGAAGCTGACAAATATGATCAATTTAAGAGGTCCAGTTATAAGAAATTAGAAATAAAGACACAACATAGAGTAAAATTAATAATAATAATAATAATAAGAAGAAGAAGAAGAAGAAGAAGATATTCAAGAGTTAAAGATAAATCTTCAAGTGATAGGGTCTTTAAGTGCCAAATTCAATGAATGAAAAATGACTCACACAGCTTTCATAAATTTCCAGAAATACCAAGATAAAGACAATTTCCTATATATTATAATCTAATCCCAGACAATTTTATAGTTAAAGAGGTGTCACTAAAGCTACACTAGGACAATAAGAACGACCTGAGACTACCCCAGGCACAGCGTGACTTCTGGTAACTCTATTTGTACAGGAACAAAATTGAGATGGCATTTAAGTTTCCATCAGGAACACTAGATATTAGAAGACAATACAAATGAATTTTCAGCAAACTTAGGGAAAATGGCTAGAAATCATTATAAAAATTCCTGGGAGAAGGAGTTAAGATGGCGGAGGAGTAGGAGACACCGTTTTCAGCCGGTCCTCCGAGTCGAGCTGGATAGGTATCAGACCAGCCTAAACAACCACGGAACCAGCCTGAGATGCAGGAAGACGCATCTGGATCTCTACAAATGAACATCTCCAGCGCTGAGTATTGAGGTACGAAGCGGGGAGCCAAGAAACTGTGCACAGATATCGGAAGATAAACGGAAGGGGGAGGGAGCCGCCGCGTTCGGGTGCCGGGAAGCGGCAGCCACTTGCACGGGGGAGCGGGCGGGCTCGAGGGCGGCACCCGCAAAACAGCAGACTGAGACCGTGAGCCGGGAGCGCACAGAGTTAAAGTGGCCAGAACATTAGTAGAGAACGGGCCGCAATCCTTCTGTTCCGTGACAGAGGCTGAAATTTGACCGCTGCTGCTCTGACTCTCAGAAGAGGCACAGCAAACCGCCAGGGAAAGCCGCCAGAGAACAAAAGCCTGGAAATACCGGCTCAGGGAGTGCCCATCCCCATCCCCCCTCGCAGGGGACGCGGAGACTCTACCCAAACAGGGCTGCCTGAGTATCGGCGCGGCAGGCCCCTCCCCCAGAACACAGAAGGCAGGCTGAAAAATCAAGAAGCCCACAACCCGGGCGCCTGGGTGGCGCAGTCATTGAGCGCCTGCCTTCGGCTTAGGGCGTGATCCCGGCGTTCCGGAAAGGAGTCCCTCATCGGGCTCCTCCGCTGGGAGCCTGCTTCTTCCTCTCCCACTCCCCTGCTTCTGTTCCCTCTCTCGCTGGTTGGCTGCCACATAAATAAATAAATAAAATCTTTAAAGAAGAAGCCCACATCCCTAAGATCCCTATAAAACAAGGGGCACGGCCTGGGACCCAGTCAATAATTTGGGCTCTGGAAACCCCGCAACCTCTCTTCATCAGAATGACAAGAAGGAGAAGCCCCCCCCAGCAAAGAAAAGACAGTGATTCTGTGGCCTCTGCCACAGAAATAATGGATATGGATGTAACCAAATTATCAGAAATGGAATTCAGAGTAACGATGGTCAAAATGATGAGTAGAATTGAAAAAACTATTAACGAAAAGGTTACTGAGAATATAGAATCCCTAAGGACAGAAATGAGAGCGAATCTGACAGAAATTAAAAATTCTATGAGCCAAATGCAGGCAAAACTAGAGGCTCTGACGGCCAGGGTCACGGAAGCGGAGGAAAGGGTTAGTGAATTGGAGGATGGGTTAATAGAGGAAAAAATGAAAATAGAAGATGGTCTTAAAAAAATCCACGCCCACGAATGTAGGTTACGGGAGATTACTGACTCAATGAAACGATCCAATGTTAGAATCATCGGCATCCCCGAGGGGGTGGAGAAAAACAGAGGTCTAGAAGAGATATTTGAACAAATTGTAGCTGAAAACTTCCCTAATCTAGCAAGGGAAACAAACATTCGTGTCCAAGAGGCAGAGAGGACCCCTCCCAAGCTCAACCATGACAAACCTACACCACGTCACGTCATAGTGCAATTCGCAAATATTAGATGCAAGGATACAGTATTGAAAGCGGCCAGGGCAAAGAAATTTCTCACGTACCAAGGCAAAGGCATCAGAATTACGTCAGACCTGTCTACACAGACCTGGAATGAGAGAAAGGGTTGGGGGAGCATATTTAAAGCTCTTTCAGAGAAAAACATGCAGCCAAGGATCCTTTATCCAGCAAGGCTGTCATTCAGAATTGATGGAGAAATAAAGACATTTCAGAATCGCCAGTCACTAACCAATTTCGTAACCACGAAACCAGCCCTACAGGAGATATTACGGGGGGTTCTATAAAAGTAAAAAGGCCCCAAGAGTGATACAGAACAGAAAGTCACAGCCAATACAAACAAAGACTTTACTGGCAACATGGCAACATTAAAATCATATCTCTCAGTAATCAGTCTTAATGTAAATGGTTTGAACCATCCCATAAAGCGCCACAGGGTTGCAGATTGGATAAAAAGAAATGACCCATCCATTTGCTGTCTACAAGAGACTCATTTCAAACCCAAAGATGCATTCAGACTGAGAGTAAGGGGATGGAGTACCATCTTTTACTCAAATGGACCTCAGGAGAAGGCTGGGGTAGCGGTTCTCGTATCAGATAGATTGGATTTTGGGCTACAGACTGTGGTTGGAGATGCAGAGGGGCACTGTATTATTCTTGAGGGAAGTATTCAACAAGTAGATATGACAATTGTAGATATATATGCCCCCAACAGGGGAGCAGCAAGATACACAAGCCAGCTCTTAACCAGAATAAAGAGACATATAAATAAAAATACATTAATAGTAGGGGACCTCAACACTCCACTATCAGAAATAGACAGAACACCCTGGCAAAAACTAAGCAAAGAATCAAGGGCTTTGAATGCCATACTCGACAAGTTGGACCTCTTGGATATATATAGAACACTACACCCCGGAACCAAGGAATACTCATTCTATTCTAATGCCCATGGAACATTCTCAAGAGTAGACCATGTTCTGGGACACAAAACAGGTCTCAACCGATACCAAAAGATTGAAATTATCCCCTGCATATTCTCAGACCACAACGCTCTGAAATTGGAACTCAACCACGGGGAAGAATTTGGAAGAAACTCAAACACTTGGAGACTAAGAACCATCCTGCTCAGGAATGACTCGATAAACCAGGAAATCAAAAATCAAATTAAACAATTTATGGAGACCAATGAGAATGAAAATACAACAGTCCAAGGCCTGTGGGATGCTGCAAAGGCGGTCCTGGGGGGGAAATGCATGGCCGTCCGGGCCTCACTCAAAAGAATAGAAAAATCTAAAATGCAGTTTTTATATTCTCACCTCAAGAAGCTGGAACAGCAACAGAGGGACAGGCCTAATCCACGCACGAGGAAGCAGTTGACCAAAATTAGAGCTGGGATCGATCAAGCAGAGACCAGAGGTACGGTGGAGCAGATCGACAGGACTGGAAGCTGGTTCTTTGAGAGAATCGATGAAATTGACAGACCACTGGCAGGACTTGTCCAGAAGAGAAGAGAAAGGACCCAGATTGTTAAAATTATGAATGAAAAAGGAGAGGTCAAGACGAGCACCATTGAAATTGGAAGGATTATTAGAAATTTTTATCAACAGCTATATGCCAATAAACTAAGCAATCTGGAAGAGATGGAGTCCTTCCTGGAAACCTATAAACTACCAAGATTGAAACCGGAAGAAATTGATTCCTTAAACAGGCCAATTAATTATGAAGAAATTGAGTCAGTGATAAACAACCTTCCAAATAACAAAACTCCAGGCCTGGATGGTTTTCCTGGGGAATTCTACCAAACATTCAAAGAAGAAATAATACCTATTCTCCTAAAGCTATTTCAAAAAATAGAAACAGAAGGAAAGCTACCAAACTCATTCTATGAGGCCAATATTACCTTGATCCCCAAACCAGGCAAAGACCCCATCAAAAAGGAGAATTACAGACCGATTTCCCTAATGAATATGGACGCCAAAATCCTCAACAAGATACTTGCTAATAGAATCCAACAGTACATTAAAAGGATTATCCATCACGATCAGGTGGGATTCATACCTGGGATGCAAGCGTGGTTCAATATTCGCAAATCAATCAGCGTGATTCATCATATCAACAAGAAAAGACTCAGGAACCATATGATCCTCTCAATCGATGCCGAAAAAGCATTTGACAAAATACAGCATCCTTTCCTGATTAAAACCCTTCAGAGTGTAGGAATAGAAGGTACATTTCTCAATCTCATAAAAGCCATCTATGAAAAGCCTACTGCAAATATTATTCTCAATGGGGAAAAGCTGGAAGCCTTTCCCTTAAGATCAGGAACACGACAAGGATGCCCACTCTCGCCACTATTATTCAACATAGTACTAGAAGTCCTTGCAACAGCAATCAGACGACAAAAAGGGATCAAAGGTATTCAAATTGGCAAAGAAGAAGTCAAAATGTCTCTCTTCGCAGATGACATGATACTCTATATGGAAAACCCAAAAGAAGCCACTCCCAAACTATTAGAAGTTATAGAGCAATTCAGTAACGTGGCAGGATACAAAATAAATGCTCAGAAATCAGTTGCATTTCTATACACGAATAACGAGACCGAAGAAAGAGAAATTAGGGAATCCATCCCATTTACAATAGCACCAAAAACCATACGTTACCTTGGAATTAACTTAACCAGAGACGTAAAGGACCTATATTCTAGAAACTATAAATCACTCTTGAAAGACATTGAGGAAGACATAAAAAGATGGAAAGATATTCCATGCTCATGGATCGGAAGAATTAACATAGTTAAAATGTCCATGCTACCCAGAGCAATCTACACTTTCAATGCTATCCCGATCAAAATACCAAGGACATTTTTCAAAGAACTGGAACAAACAGTCCTTAAATTTGTATGGAAACAGAAAAGGCCCCGAATCTCCAAGGAACTGTTGAAAAGGAAAAACAAAGCTGGGGGCATCACAATGCCGGATTTCGAGCTGTACTACAAAGCTGTGATCACAAAGACAGCATGGTACTGGCACAAAAACAGACACATAGACCAATGGAACAGAATAGAGAGCCCAGAAATGGACCCTCGGCTCTTTGGGCAACTAATATTTGATAAAGCAGGAAAAAACATCCGGTGGGAAAAAGACAGTCTCTTCAATAAATGGTGCTGGGAAAATTGGACAGCTACATGCAAAAGAATGAAACTTGACCACTCTCTCACACCATACACAAAAATAAACTCCAAATGGATGAAAGACCTCGATGTGAGACAGGAATCCATCAAAATTCTAGAGGAGAACATAGGCAGCAACCTCTACGACATCGGCCAAAGCAACCTTTTTCATGACACATCCCCAAAGGCAAGAGAAACAAAAGATAAAATGAATTTATGGGACTTCATCAAGATTAAAAGTTTCTGCACATCCAAGGAAACAGTCAGAAAAACTAAGAGGCAGCCCACGGAATGGGAGAAGATATTTGCAAATGACACTACAGATAAAGGACTGGTATCCAAGATCTACAAAGAACTTCTCAAACTCAATACACGAGAAACAAATAAACAAATCAAAAAATGGGCAGAAGATATGAACAGACACTTTTCCAATGATGACATACAAATGGCTAACAGACACATGAAAAAATGTTCAAAATCATTAGCCATCAAGGAAATTCAAATCAAAACCACACTGAGATACCACCTTACGCCAGTTAGAATGGCAAAAATAGACAAGGCAAGAAACAACAATTGTTGGAGAGGATGTGGAGAAAGGGGATCCCTCCTACATTGTTGGTGGGAATGCAAGTTGGTACAGCTACTCTGGAAAACAGTGTGGAGGTCCCTTAAAAAGTTAAAAATTGAGCTACCCTATGATCCAGCCATTGCACTACTGGGTATTTACCCCAAAGATACAGACGTAGTGAAGAGAAGGGCCATATGCACCCCAATGTTCATAGCAGCAATGTCCACAATAGCTAAATCGTGGAAGGAGCCGAGATGCCCTTCAACAGATGACTGGAATAAGAAGTTGTGGTCCATATATACGATGGAATATTACTCAGCTATCAGAAAGAACGAGTTCTCAACATTTGCTACAACATGGACGGCACTGGAGGAGATAATGCTAAGTGAAATAAGTCAAGCAGAGAAAGACAACTATCATATGATTTCTCTCATCTATGGAACATAAGAACTAGGATGATCGGTAGGGGAAGAAAGGGATAAAGAAAGGGGGGGTAATCAGAAGGGGGAATGAAACATGAGAGACTATGGACTATGAGAAACAAACTGAGGACTTCAGAGGGGAGGGGGGTGGGGGAATGGGATAGACCGGTGATGGGTAGTAAGGAGGGCACGTATTGCATGGTGCACTGGGTGTTATACACAACTAATGAATCATCGAGCCTTACATCGGAAACCGGGGATGTACTGTATGGTGACTAACATAATATAATAAAAAATCATTAAAAAAAAAAAATTAACAGCAAAAAAAAAAAAAAAATTCCTGGAATTTTACAGAAAGTCAGCATAATTTCAAATATAAATTTTCATATGTATATAGTCTCAGAAAAGATACGTTTTATGAACTTTTTCTGAAATAAAGTTTAATTATGAAATAGAAACAGTAATCTAGGAAAAGGAATTATTAAGATCAAAGAAACAGTAGAAACAGGAACAGAAATCCTAGGTTAACAGCTAACAATGCAGTCATCCCCTAGAGGCAAGTATTTCATACTTCAACAGGAAAGTGTAGGCCTCTTACAGGCATATCTTTTAGAAGAATGTGGGCACCAGGCAATAAATAGTTTAATTAAAAGAAATGACAATATTAAGGGTATAATAAAGGTGAGTGCTTAGGGAAAAGGCAGGGTAATGATAAGCCCTCCGTCCCAATACAAAATACTTTTCAAGAAAATCGTGGGCAAAATATGAAGCACATAAAAAGGTGGCATAACTTTGATCTATTCAATTACTCTTAGTATTTTTTAAATGGCACAAAGTAAGTGTCATGGGTTGATAGAGTGATACTCTTTCTCATATGCCCACCTCATCACATTGTTTGGTTGTAAATTGAACTTTATTTATATAATCACAATAGATCAGATGCCATTTATTAACTTTTTTCAAATTTTAAAATCAACCTATAGCCATAAAAACTTAATTACAGTTTAAGAATAGAATGTAAATGATCTAAACCTTGTCGGTATAAAAATAATGCGACAGCTGGTGCAAATTGGAATGTAGAAAGGGGAAGTGGAAGGGAGTCTAAGTTGCTAATTTTTTGTTTTATATATTGGGGAATTAGAGAATGCTATCTAAAATTAACTGGTCAAGAAACAAAAGTTAAGTACATAATTAAAAATTTTAAGATACTTGATATGAGATAAAATAATTATATAACTTTTATAAATTTAAAGGAAGGAAGAATGTATTAGGGAAAATGTAAATGAACAAAAGCTTGATTTTTCAAAGTAGAGGTTCAATATTTACTGTCTAAATTTGATTAACCAAGAAATAGGGATATAAGCATATTAGAATTCATAAAAAATGACTGTAGATTTAATAAGAGTAGCATTAAAAATACCTGGCTTTGGCAGAGGAAAATTTGGAGTTAGGTGATATAATTGAGAACTTTCATTGTTATACTCTTTTCAATCATTTGCCTTTTATTTTCCTTTCACCCATATGTTAAACTCGTGTTTCATAACCATAATTTTTAAAGCTAGTAATAGATTTGTCCAAACTATACATAAATGCATATTTGCATTATTAGAATCCCACTATACATACTGTTTTGCACTCTGTTTTTTGTTTTATTTTATTTTGGTTTTTTAAAAAGATTTATTTATTTATTTTAGAGAAAGAAAGAGATAGAGTCCATGTTAGTGGTGGGGAGGGGCAGAGGGAGAAGGAGAGAATTTCAAACAGACTCCCCACTTAACTTGGAGCCTGACTCTAGGCTCCAGGCTAGATCTCACAACCCTGAGATCTTTGCCTGAGCCAAAATCAAGAGTCAGGCACTTAACTACTGAGCTACCCAGGTGCCCTGCAATCTGTTTTTTTTTAATTGGATTGAATGTTGAATAGAAAACTGTGTCCACACAAATAGGTCTGTCATCCACCTTAATAGAATGATTTGACTGTGTCACATTTGATCAGACATTTTTCTTTCTCCCCTGAATATAGATAGTTTCCATTTATTTGATATTATAAATTATGGGCAATGCATAAATCTGTGCATTTGTTATTTCTCACTTTGCAAATTTCAATTTAGAGTAAATTTATGGAAAAAGAAATATCAAATAAACTGGTATGAATGTACATATTTCTACACTATTTTCCAAAATATTTAAACCAATAGAGACACCCCAAATGACACAAAATAGTGCCTATACCCATATCTGCCTTGACAAACTTTAATATGCATCCAAATAAACTGGATGACTTACTGAAATACATGTACCTGGGCCCTACCTACCTCCAAAGTTTCTAGCTTTGGAGGTGTGGATAAATCCTGGTGATTTGTACTCCTGGCAAGTACCCAGGTAAGGTGATATTGCAGGTCAATGTATCCTACTTTGTAAGCCACTGTATTAGGAATTAGAAAACACATCCTTGGGGTGCTTGGCTGGCTCTGTCAGTACAGCATGTGACTCTTGATCTCAGGGTCATGAGTTCAAGCCCCACCTTGGGTGTGGAGCCTACTTAAAATGTTTTTTAATTAAAATTAAAAAAAAAGGAAAGAAAATGTATCCTTACTTGAAAACATTCTATTTTGAATTATCATTATACCACTTCATTTACAGCGTAAGAACTTTACAACCACATAGTAATTCCATTGTTCCTCCCACTCTCTGTGCTATTGTCATTTATTTTATTTCCATAGGCAGTGTAACAGTGAAACTTGCAATATGTTATCATTTTTGCTTCTGATTGTCAGTAATCTCATGGAGAAATGTAGAGGGGAAAAAGAACCTTTACATTTACCCACATTTCATCCTGGCCAGCGCACTTCATTCTCTCTGGCAGACACAGCCTGTTCTCTGGAATGATTTCTCTTTAGCCTGAACAACCTCCCTTACCATTCCTTGTAATGAGAGTCTGCTGGAGAGATAATCTCTTAGCTTTTGTGTATTTGAAAACATCTTGATTTTCGAATGATATTTTTACAGGGTATAGAAGTCTAAGTTGACAGTTTTAACATATCTTAAAATGTTTTCATTTATTACAACTGAAAAAACTGAAGTTCCTGTATCTGGAAGCTAGGACTTGCCTGTTTGTTCTCATTCTGACTTTGCCATGTTATCACCCTCTTTTCCCCATCACACACATTTTACTCTGGCCATATTGATTTATTTTCTTGTTTCCCATATACAGCCAGTGCTTTTATAGTGAACTATCTGAACTATTCTAACTTGCAGCACAGTATCTGACTCTACATAATGGTGTTCATCATCATAGAACAGTTATTCGTGTCACCATCTTGTCTCTTTTAAGCTCTGTGAGAGTTGGTGGTAAACTCTTTTAGAAAAAGAGTTATGTTACTATCTTATTCATCTTTTTATCTCCTTAATTTCTAACATGCTTGTTCCATAAATAACACAATTACGTCTTATTCAAAAATACCCCACAGAAGACACAATTAGCATAATAGGTATATTGTTGACTAGAATAACTTTGCTTATGCTGCTTCATGAATTTTAAACTACTAGCATAATTTTCTATTACATTTTTCTTTTTGAATCTAAATGACAACAATTGACATGACTGATTCATGGCATATGGCATGCCCATCTGCAGCGAATGCTGTGCTGCCCGGATCCCCCTTCAGGAATGAAGGACTTGTTCTCCAGTTTCTGGGAGACCTGATGGCAGGCAGCCCTCAGCTGTCAATCACTTAGAGGGACTGCTTTAACTGCAGAGATCCACTGTGCCCAAGACCACCCTCTTGGACAATCCTTCTCCATAACAACTGATCGACATGACCAAGTGCAGCTTATTCTCCCCAAGACAAAATAAAACTCCATGTAAAGTTAACTGAGGGTTTACGGAGGTTGCATTACAGCTTGACTTCTCCCTCTGCCCGATTCTGTTCTTCCCTTCTACACATGATGATTCCTGGAACCCTTCACAGTACACCTCCTTCCTTTTACTCTTCATCTCAGAGACTGTTTTCCTGGGGAATCCAGGCTGCAGCACAAGACTACGACCCAAAGCAAATGCTAATTAATGTGTCTTTCATTTGCCAGAGGATATACTTTAAAGTTCTTCCCCTTCCTCCTTGCATTCCTGATCAATTAGTATGTACAATAAAATGCAAACAAAACACTCTATTGTCTAGAAAAGTACATTTATTCTAAAAGTTTCAATGAATTTTAAGGTCATATTTGCCTTGTATTATCTATATCCCACTTATTTCTCATTAGCTCATATAGTACAGGGCAGAGTAAAGAGACAAAATATGTAGCTCAACTTAATTTGTGAATATCATGGGAATAAGCCCCAACAAATAGTTAACATAGGTACATATGCAGAGATTCAGAGACTGGCCTGAGCCGGCATTTGCCAGGCAGCCTGACATCACACAGTGTTAAGGAAGATAAACTCTAAGTATTTATAGAATTGGTCATAAAGGCATTTTGTAAAAACTGTTCTCTTTTTACCTGCTGACTAAAGCAATATTTGATTATCGTGGTACAGAGGATAGATCGATCATACCTTTTTACTAGAATAAAAATAAAAACAATTTCAAGAAAGATGAGGGAAAGCTTTTTTTTGTTGTTGTTCCATTTAATACCCATTCAAACTGCTTAGATCCTGGGTTTTAAATTGAACTGGAGCCTTTTTAGATTTCTGTTCCTTTCATGGGTAGGAAAAAACCATTCACAGTTTCAATACAGAAAACAAAGAGTAGGTACTGGGCGTACCCACTTCAGTGTACGCTAGCCTTCTGGTATATTGAAAAAGATAGGATTCTCATGAGAGCCATATAAATGTTCTTTTCTGCTGTGCAGTACTCAGTTTTACTATAAATGAGAGCTATGAAAAAGTGTAGAACAAAATTCAGAGAATAGAGAACAGATGAGAGAATACAAAAATCCTAAGTAATCAAACTATAGTTTAGTCAGGGATAGATTAATGAGAACAAAATCAGTGTTTTTGTTAGACCACTCCTAAATATGGGAATGTATAAAAAACCAGAATGAGTCACAGTAAAAGCACTCCCCAGAAAGCGAATGAGTTTTGATTCAAAAGAGTGTGGAAGTGGGTAGACCCAGGCATCAGGAAAGGAAAGAGGAAGGAAGGTATACCACTGGCTGTAGGGAAAAAATTCTCTCTGTCCACTCACTTCCCTCAGTGGGGCAGAACCTCCCATGACATTTTTGTGAAATTGCTGTGAGGAACATAATATATCATTTCTTGAATTAGTGTATGTATATCATGTATAAACATATACTCAGAAAGTTCATTTCAGTTTTAAATTTTGTTCATATCTTGATCCATTTCCTTAAATTGAAGGAAATTGTTTCTGGGATTACTTAATTTTACTAAGGCACTATTCTGACCAGTTAGGTAAATGTGACAAAAATATTTTTCCAAAATTCAACTTGCAGGATGAAACTAAAATGGTTCTGCTCATATTAATGAATATTTAGATAAAAGCAGGGTTTTAGGTAGAAAAGTCTATTTTGAAAGACCTAACTGTATGCATTATCTTTCTTTGGAAATGTACATGGAATTGAACAAAATAAGTAGGAAGAAAGAGAGCAGGTGACCAAGATTCATTTATTCATCATTCATCGGATATGTTTTTGTTTTCTTTCTTTCTTTCTTTCTTTCTTTCTTTCTTTCTTTCTTTCTTTCTTTCTTTCTTGAAGAAGGAATGTTTTATACTGCTCATTGTTTCTATGCTTTTCTCAGTCTGTTCAGACTGCTGTAACAAAGTATTATAGAGCTGGTGGCTTATAAACAACAGAAATCTGGGCACCTGGGTGACTCAGTAGGTTAAGGGTCTACCTTTGGCTCAGGTCATGATTCTAGGGTCCTGGGATTGGGCCCCATGTCAGGCTCCCTGCTCAGGCAGGAGTCTGCTTCTCCCTCTCCCTCTGCCCTGCTCATGCTCATGCACGCTCTCTCTCTCTCTCTCAAATAAATAAAATATTAAAAAAAAAAAAAAGCAACAGAAATTTATTTCTCAGAGTTGAAGAGGCTGGAAGTCCAAGATCAGGGTACCAGCACAGCCGAGTTCTGGGGAGAGTCCTCTTGCAGGTTGCAGACTGCCATGTTCTGCCTGTGGCCTCGGTTGGCAGAAGGGACAAGGCAACTCTCTGGTTCCTCTTTCGTAAGGCACTAATCCCATTCATGAGGCTTCCACTCTCATGACCTAATCACCTTCCAGAGGCCCCACCTCCAAATACCATCACGCTGGGGAGTAGGTGTTTCAATTTATGAACTTTGGAGAGGATACAAATGTTCAATCTCCAGCGATGCTCAAAGATTTCTCAATCCGAGGAAGCACAGCCAGAGAAACAAACAATAAAAATGATTTGGATGTGATGCAGAAAAACTTAAAAAAAGAACAGATTTAAAAGTGCACCCAAATTTGCCCAAAGCATCAGAAAAAACTTCAGAAAGAAGGAACGGTTGGAGTTTGGAGTTTGCCAGGGGCAGGGTTTATCTAAAAAGGGGCCAAAGGACCATCTGGCCTGTGCCACACATTCAAGACAGAACCCAGATGTAAACTTCGTCTTTATCTTCAAATAACTCACATATACTAGAAACCTGTGTGTAAGCTTGTATGTGTGTTTGTGAAGTGTATTATTTTCTCAAATATAAGCATTCAAAATATACCACATTTTAAAACCTGTTGATAATTTTTTGATCTTTTTAATAGTAATATAGTGAATCAGATAATGGAAGAGACCAACACTTTCACAACTCCTGAAAGGCCCCAGCTAAGTATGTTGCTCATCTTATAGACATAGGTGTGAATATAATGCCAACATCACTTTCTTCTGTCTCACAGGCTTGAAGAAGTTTTCATAGTTGACTATAGAGCACATAACCTTCCTATTTTTGTTCATTTGTCATGAATGCATCCAATACCATGCTTTTCTGCTATACCCTCCCATCCAACTTCTGAACCTCCAATCCTGTGACTTCCACATTCTTAAAAAGTATGTTTCATGAGAAATTTTTAAGTCTATGAAAGAGTGTATCCAACCATATGCACTCAGGGGCTAAGTTTTATATTAAAAGTCTCTGGTATACAGTCAACAATATTTGAATGATTACAATGGGCCAGGCAATATTTCAAGAGCTGTAATAAATAGTGCATAAGATAGGAGTGAGAAATCCTCTAACCTTATGGAGCTTATAATTTACGGTATATTTTTTACTTGTTATTTATGTAATTTTATATTCATACAGAACTTCATTATTAAATAGTTTTCTGGGAATATATTTCACAGAAAAAAAAAGAATAAAAAGTAAGGGCCTTCCTGCCTTCCTCACAATTGGTGAGGTTTAGAATAAGCTTATGAAAATGGCTTGTGACAAGATTGTTAAGAATCCTGGAAACAGAAAAATATTTAAGAGAGATTTGTTTTCTCAAGTCAACTATCAAATTTCTTTGCAAAATTATCCCCTCCAGGAGGAAATTCTCTGTCAGTAACAGTGAAAAATAACAGATTCTAAAGCAGTATTTCCATAGTTTTCGTTTTTGGAAATTCACTTGCAAAATATGTAACTTTTCTCCCAAGGTGGAGTTCTGCTTTCCCAAAGAGGTACTTAGACAGACTGTTGGCTTGGGTACTGGAACACTAAATAGTCAGCTGGCTTTGAATTCTCACGTTGCCCACCAACACATTTGTTTTCTCAGAGTCTATTTAGCCCAGCAGGAGATGTTATGATACCACTGAGAGCCAAGCTGGTCCCCAGTAACACAGGATGTTTGCCACTACTTCCTTAATTACTTCAGTTGTGCATATGGCTGAGCATTCACTGTGTGTGAAGAACCTGTGACGTATGAATCATTTTATGGCTAAGCCTACACTCTAATCCCTTTTTTATGAGCAGAGGAACTAGGTAAGAGCATGGTGTGGGAGGAAAAAAAAAGCTAATTCCCTTAAAAGGGAAATTTCACTCACCAAGAAGTGAAATGGATTTGTGTACATCTACATATAAAGATACTGAAAGGGAGAAAATATACCACCCAAAAATATGCCTCTTTGGTATATTGATTATTTTAAGCTGATAATTTTTAAGAAACAGCAGACAGAGGTGAAGCTCTGAAAACTGAATAGAAGTTACCCATTTGTAAGATACATTTACATTTATAAAGAAATCTCCCTTTGAAAGTTTGTGACCCTCAGGGCACCTGGGTGGCTCAATTGGTTAAGCATCTGCCTTTGGCTCAGGTCATGATTCCAGGATCCTAGGATTGGAGCTCCCCTCCTCTGGGTCCCTGCTCAGTGGGGAGCCTGCTTCTCCCTCTCTCTCTCCTCCTTCCTTCTCCTCCTCCCTTATGAGAGCACACTCTCTCTCTTTCTCTCTGTGGGAAAAAAAATAAAATCTTAAAAGAAAAATGAAAGTTTGTCTCTCTTATTGCACCAGGAAGAGGAGGATGACTCTAGAAACTGTTATGAGTAAAGAAGGCCTAGATTTAAATCCGCACAACAACCCTATCTTTGTTTACTGTGATTTTCCTGGTAACACTGAAGAACTGACTTCCCACCCCCAACATCTTCCTTGGTCTTTAGCTGAAGGTGATATTTAAGGTGATAACGTCAGTCATTTCAGGGAATTACCTAACTTTTCCTGGGCCTCTCATATATACAGGAGTTATACATGTTATTAAACATTTGGGGTTATTTTTCCTGTTAATTTGTCTTATATCCATTTAATTATTAGACCAGCCAAAGAACCTAGAAAGGAGGAAAGGAAAAATTTTCCATCCCTATAATTTATAGATATTCTCTAATTATTTAGCAATGCTTCTTAATGGAATACAGCAAACTGCTGTCTTCCAGTAGCATCCCACCATCATCCTACTTCTCGCTTCCCCTAATAGTTTTAGAAGGGCAATGAAACCTGACTAGAGAATATGTTTCTCAAAATTCTCCTTACACCTTAAAGTGGTTATCTTACTAAGTTCTGGCCAATGACATGCGGGTGGACTTAATATAGGCAACTTGTAGCTTTCACCCTTATAAAGGAAGCTATTCGTTCTCCACTTTCCCTTTCCCATTCCCTTGATCTGGAACATGGTGGTAGTAGGGCTAAGCAAGCCTTTTCCATTTGGTGTAATAAAGGTCAATATCCCAGGGATGGTAGAGAGATAAAAGAGACGTATATTTATTCATCTGTGTATTTCTATATAATGTTCATAATAGATATTAGTAAATCTGTTGTATGAAAATTATTGCATTTATTATGCCCCCTACAAAATCAAATATTTTTTTGTTAAAAGACTAAATTATCCTGTGCCCACATAACAGAGATTTCTCTTAATAGTCAACTAACTACTTAATTCTGTAAGACGATAAATACTCCTACTAATCATTGCTTTTTTAATGTAGCATGTTTTCAAAATATTGCTTATAATAATTTACTAATGCCTTATGTTCACATCTTGTCTTCTCTGGCAACTTCTGGTTTTGCCTTTTCCAAATCCAAGTTCAAATTCAGAATACTAAAATTGTTAAGATCTCTTTTTATGTCTAACCTGTATTTTGGCCTTCTGGAATGAATGGCTATCAATAAAACAAAGCTTTACTTCATCTTATTTTTTTAAAACGGTTAAGTGGGTGGGAGGGAAGGAAAAGTGAACATAATCAGGTGTTTTTGGTGTTCCCTAAAGTTTAATGACTTAAAAACTATTGAGAAAACCCTTTTTTCTACAGTATTTGTAAGTTAACACAGACTCATATACCATGCACTTTATTTCAAGTTAAAGAAACATTCTCATTTTTAAGAATAAATACTGGTACAATAATTTTCTATAAAACATTTGTTTCTAGATATCTATGTTTATACACTGTTGCCAATCAGAGTCTATCATAATACTTTTTTTGTTTTGTATTTTGTTTTAGAGAAAGTGCACCTGTGCGCTCAAGCACGGGTGGGGTGGGGAGGGGCAGAGGGAGAGAAAATCTCAAGAAGCCCTACGCTCAGTGCTGAGCCCAACATGGGGCTTGATCTCACGACCCTGAGATCATAACCTGAGCCAAAGTCAAGAGTTTGATGCTTAACTGACTGAGTCACCCAGGAGCCCCCATAATACACTTCATGGAAGAAATTAAAGGATCTGATTTATACCCTCATGATTTCTTTCCATTTCACTTATCAATATCTATCACTATAACAACTTGAAACAAGCAATCTTCTTCTCCTGCCTCAGGAATGAAAATTTCCTTAGTTTGTAACCTCTTAGAGAATTATTTACACCTTATGCAGAACTTTTAGAGGCTCCATGGGATAATTGTGATTTAATTTTGTTAGTTAATAGATCATATTTAAAACCCAACCTGGACACTGTCCAGAAGGCAATATTATCACAGATTCAAATTTGTTTTTGGAATATTAACTCCCAGGAGTTAAATCAATTCAGATGACTAGGTTAATTGACTTTGACTGAGCCTGCCAGGTACCAAAACAAAAACAAACAAAAAAGCCCAAATATTTATACAAGCATCACATACATTTTGAAATGTTTTGATCATTTTTTTGTTTATTTTCAGTTTGGACTGAGGATTTTCTTTGCTTATAAGCTGCATTTTACGGAGAAATTTATTTAAAAAATTTGTAAGGCCTTTCACTCAAAAAACTTCATTGCTCTTATTCTCAAACTTCAAGATAAAATAAAGAGTATAGATGGAATTCTAAAACCAAAACTTAGCAGGAGTGCCTGGGTGGCTCATTTGGTTGGGCAACCGGCTTTTGATTTCAGCTCAGATTGTGAGTTCAAGCACCATGGTGGGCTCCATACTAGGCATGGACCATACTTTAAAAAAAAAAAAAAAAAAGAGTAAATACATAAAAATAAAACCAAAAATTAGCAAAGTTCTAAGAACTCTAAAACTGTGTTCTCCAATATGGTAGCCACTAGTCTTATGTGGCTATGTAAATTTAAATTTGAATTAATTAAACTTAAGTAAATAAAAATCCAGTTCTTCAGTGTCACTAGCCACATTTCAAGTCTCTATAATTATGTGTGGCTGATAGCTACCATATTAGTTAGCAAAGATTAGAGCATATCCATCATTACAAAGAATCTTATTAGAGAGCACTGCCCTAGAACTTCCGTGGTTGTCTAGGGAAGTCTTGATGACACAGGATCTCTCCTTATAAGTTAAGAAAAAGCTATCTCAAGCACCACTAGAATCTCATACAGTTGGAGATTCTATCCTACAGGAAATGAATACGGATAGAAATAATTCTTATAAAAACAAAGTCTTACTGTTAAATCAGAAGAAGCAGCCTCTCCAAGATAGTCACGTAAATAGTAAAGACAATTATTAAACACGAACGCCTAGGATACCCCTAATCTAGCTCTTAAAAACTCTCCGGGCCTTTGTTTCCGTGGAAGTGGGTATCTAAACTTGGCCTGTACTCTCTCCTATTCCTGGCAATAGTATCAGAATAAAATCAGTGTCTGTTTGTTCGCTTTGTCTGGTACAATTTTTCTTTAACAGTAGATACCTGACTTCAAAACTCTTGGTTTAGATAATAAAACAAAATAGACAATTTTCAACCAAGAAGCTGAAATAATACTACTTTTCCAATACTTCTGTACTTTTTTCTGTAATGCTGATCCTGTCTGTTATCATACTTATATGCTCTCTAGTGATCAATTAAGGGTACTCACTATGCTCTCGTAACTTTTTCCACCTCCACCCTCACAGTCTTTTAACTGCCACTTAATAAAAGAAAAACCTCTCACGTAAGATGTTTTCAGACCATAAGCACCGATCTGATCCCAGCTATTGCTGAATTTGTCAGCCTTCACCTGATCCTGCTGATAAAAATTCAAATAATATTCTTAAATTTTTCAGAAGTTTGATTTCCTTCTTCACATTCCCCTAAGTATTTACATTTTTCTTTCATCATTAATTCCAACTTTCAGTCTCACTGAAGTAGACTTTGACCTCATGTCAACAAAATGTTTCTACTGAAATCAGTACAGTACTCTCATCAAAGCTTAACTTGGTAAGAGTGGAAACAAATATCAGAACTATCCTTTTATGTCCCACTTAGCTTGTAGCTTTGCAGGTCCTGTTTAACTTCAATCAGAAAATCTGCTCTTTTAGAGGTACCTAAGATTACCTCACTCCTGTTGCCATAAATGATTCTTATATTCCTGATACATTCTGTGATCCCACAGTATTATTTCTTCTATGGACATCAATTTTTCTCTGAAGATCAAACAAACCAGTTTACAGTATTATCTAGTGTTGTTAGGGACAATCACATTAGCTCTTGATTTCTTTACAAGGAGCTGAGAAAGTGTGCTATGGGAAACATTTCTTTGTGTTTCTATATGGGAAAGTCGATGGCCAGGCCAATTAAAAAAAAAAAAAGACACTTGACTCTGAAAAAACTGCTCTGGACTGTGGGATATGTGTTTTGCAGTCAGGGTTCGGCCATCTACTCTCCTGTGTTCCATCTATTGCAAGGATTAATAGTCTTTTTTTTTTTTTTTGTCCAGGTAAATGTCTGTACCAAAGTTGGCTGATGAATTTTTTCCAGAGCCCTAAAAGTTACTGTGTAGCCATCATCAAATTAGATGATAACGTACCCTATAACAGAAACAGAAAAGGCTAACTACAATTCAATTAAAGAGAATGTTACCTGCACAGCTTTCTGATTAGTAAAGTCTCAGCAATATCCTGCAGCCTGCTTTTATCAGCCCTTGGCCAAAAGAAGTATGGAGAAAGAAAAGAAAAAACAAAGAGAAGTAGCCCTAAGAGGTATAAGGTAGTGGCTGACCCAGTTGCTACCAACTAGACAATGGTATTTCCCTGATGAGCATGATCAATTTCATATGCTCTCAGCATTCAGTGAGGAATCTCCATGACTATGAAAATCATTCCATTCTTATGCCTGAAAAAAAAAAAAAAAGCAAAGACTGTAACCACAAAATATTACTAAATATCTCCTGTTTCCAGTTTATACTTGATGAGGGAACCGAAGGAAAGCTGAAGACAAAGCAGAAGCTGACATCTCCTCACCTCCCCATGGAGTATATGCGACATTCCTCAGGCACTCCTGGCTGCCCTAAAGCTAAGGAAAGGAAAAACAAATAGTTAACCTGTAGAGATCACAATCCTGCAAGTCATGAGTCTCCCTCAGTTTACAAATGTCTTAGGAATCTACAAGAACAAAGCATTTCTATCAATAACCAAGCTTCCAGAAGGAAATGTAGATAGAATTAAATGTCCTTATAATCTGCAGCCCATTGACAGATACTTGAAGTGGGAAGAGTGTAATGTTCCCCCAGAAAGCTCCCAGCTATCTTCATATTAATGCCCTGCTAGAGGGTAAAGCAACTTTAACTTGATGGTGGCGAGGCCTCCAGTATCTTGTGAGTCTTCTTTAACATATGAAAGCCCTTTTGAAAACTCCTTATTCCTACCTCCCCCAACCCGATAGTATATAATCAGCCACCCCTCACAACCCCAGTGCAGCAGCTCTTTCTGCCCATGGGTCCCGTGCTTTAATAAACCACCATTTTGCAACAAGGATGTCTCAAGAATTCTTTCTTGGTCATTGAACCTCACCTATATTCCAAAACCCCATCATACTGACTATTGCCACTTCAACGACAACTGTAGCTTCTTTGCCCTTCTTGACTCCTAGAGAAAAGATACCCAAATAGCTAATTGCATTTATTTTTTACAGCACCTGAACCAAAACAGAACTCAGCTTCCTTTGACCTCTTCTCAAATTAAATCCTGTAATAAGTCTCTTCTAAATCCTTTTTATGGAGGTACCTGAAGATTTCACCTGGTGTAGTATGTTGCCTTGCTTGTTACAGAAGATTTCATAAACTTAACTTTTAAGATTTTATTTTTAAGTCATTTCTCCACCCAACCAGGGCTTGAACTCACAACCCCAAGATCAAGAGTTGCTGGTTTCACCAACTGAGCCAGCCAGGCGCCCCCTAAAACTTTGTTTGATCACAGGTGCACTTACTGTTGGTCTTTGGCTTTGACATGGACTAAATACTGCCCTAGACAGGGGAATCTAAGGCAGAGATGATAACTAACTTTTCCTGGGTCACACAACCAGGTAGGGGAAAAACCAAGATTCAAATACAAGGAGTTTGGCTCAAGAGTCCATGCTCTCGTATTTATGCTATGCTCAAATGACATGATGTGAACAGAAGCTGTGCCAGCGTAGATCTTTCCAAGCTGTTGCTATTGAATACATGAAGCAAAATACTTTGACACATTTAACTCAAAAAACTGTGCAAAATAGATAATCTAATAGGTCCTATGTACCTTACTTCAAAAGAATCTAGCGATTTATTTAAACATTTATGATTATATATGTTATTCATGAAATTACAACTCATTCTATTGCCTGGGGTCTAAATAAAATTGTAAATGTAAAGGAAATCGGTTGTACAAAAATCTGAACATGTTTTATCTTTATAATCCTTTTCTCTTTTATCTTCACAGGAATATGTTATTTATGGAAGAATTTATATTCTAACTTAGTAATAGGAGAACAGAAAAGGTGAAAAAGGAAATAAGAGGTTGGCAAAAGTGAATCTGAGTGGTGTCAGGTCAATGTTTTTTGGCTATACAGAATTACCGTGGGCTTAGGAGAAATCTGCAAAGCAACTGACAAGAAGTGTTTAATCTTTACTTTTATTATGAATTTCTCATTCTGTTTCATTGCCTTATATTTTATGAACTTTATTTCCCGTAACTTCTTATGATACAAAATGATTATATTCTAGAACAAATATCTTTCATCCATAGAAAACACAAAATGTATTTTGCAATCCTTAGGGTCAAGCAATTGATTAAAATGAAAGGTAATTACGGTTATACTATGGAATGCATATTTGCTTTTAAGTATTTTTCCTTTGAGCAAATTATAGCTCTTTTGCTATATTTTCTGTGCCTAGTGACAGGGCAATTAGTAATCTGAACTATCAAATCTGTTTGGAGATAATGGAGCTTAACAATTCTTATGTTATAATTGCTTTTCCAAGGCCCCTCCCCCTGCTTGCCTTTTGGCCCATCACTTACCCAGTACACTTAATCCTGTTTAAATAGCAACATGTCAAACATGTCTGCTAATCAACTGGCTGGCATCCCCATGGAGATTTCTGCAGTTTTAAGCACTGCATTTCACTGTGTAAGGATTTTTCCCAAATATTGACTTTTGGTTTTCAAGGTTACTGATGATGTGCTCTGGCACATTAATCATTCTAACCACCTTAACAAAGAAGCTCATTAAAAAGACAAATACATTTATCAAGCAAATCATCAAGCAGATTATATACTTTCTACCCATAATAGATTATAGCTGAATAAATGACTTGGGTATTTTATAATTAAATATGCAGAACACTTAATATTTTAATACTCATATCCTTCATTGAGGAATGGGGATGAATTTTATAGCATATAATTAATATAGCACAATTTAGTTGCAATTATGTGAATTAAAAATAGAAATAGTACTTTGAATATGCAAACTGAATAATATTTTGATATCATGATAAAGTATCACATACAAAGACATTTGAAGTTCAAATAATTGGAGATTTAACTTCTGTAGAACAACAGCTGAGTTTCTCTTTCTGGTTCCTAACACATTAGTTTCTGCCTTGGAAATAAGGCTGTAGGTTGGAGAGACACAGGTAACTAGTCCTTTGCCCTCAGGCTGCACTGCCAACTGGAGTGATTATTTCTTTTGTCAGCCAAATAATACTTTAAAAGCTTGAAAAGGGCCTGAAGGGTCAGTTTCATAGGTTCCAATCTTATCTTTTGTTAAATCTCCCACCAGCCTATCTCGCACAAATCTTAAGTTTTGTTTGGAGAAGTTTGCTTTTCTATCTCTGGGTCTTCAAATTAATGGACCATAGATAACCTTGGATTGCAGCCCTCAGGCAGAAAGTTTTTCTCTTAGCAATTCCATATTTCTTTATTTCTCTATTTTTAGTTTCAAAGTAATATTGTCTTCTCGTAAAACCTTCCTAAAATATATACAAAATAGCTAACACACTTAATTATCATTAAAACATTGCTATCAAATCTTCCAGTGCTGCACACTGAATCCCAAATGATAATAGGCTACAGTTTTCATTAAAATTTTTGTGGCCATTTAACAAGGCTTTCTGACTTCAGTGACTGGTGTCAAAGGAAAAACTGCACCAGATAAAGTTAAACAGATAAGAAAGATCTTATTCAAAGCTATTGCAATAGAGGAGAAAGAAGGAAGACCAGAACTAGGTCTGAGCTCAACCTGGCCAAAGCAGAGTTTTTAAGAACTGAGGAAGAGAAGTGTGTGTCATAGGCCCTCTATGTTTGCTTACTGGCTTTACCCAAAGGAAAGATAAACTCTCTTGTACCTTCATGATAAGAGGCTGTATGACAACTTAGAGCAAGGGGCGCACCAAAGTTAGGTCCCTATCCTCCCAAGGGATCGGGAGATTGGGGCTCCTCTCCTTCAATGACTATTTATCAGCCTCCTTTGTTCTTGAGAAAGACACTCCTGGGTTGTAAAACTGGAAAGAGGCTTTTCAGAAGATTTACATCTTAAGACTGCAGAGAAAGGATTTATAAGTTTAAGTTTTCTAAAGTACATTTTCTCAGAAAAGGGAAGCCAGGAAGAAGACTGTCTAAAGTTTAGTCAAGATGAGGAAAGGATAAAGGCCCTCTTGGTCACTGGGTAAGATGGTATTTTATTGCCTTGTCCCACTTCCCAATCTGGTTCACATTTTAGGGTCTGTTTTTTTTTAAGTGTACAATCATTATCTCAAATTCTGCAACAGAATTCTTTATTGCAATGAAGAAAACTTAGCCTAACGTGGTTCAAACAATGAACGGATTGGGGAATATAAAGATTCAAGCAGCTCAAACTCCCAAAGATAGGCTGTCTCATGCTTAGTAAATTTGCCCTCTTCTATGTATTAGCTTCGTTCCCTGACTGACATCTCCCATGATAGGAAGATTGTTTTAATAGCCATAAGGCTATGTTCAGATTCAGGGAGAGAAATAGAGGGAGTCTTTTCACAACTACTGAATAAAAATCTTGAGTTTTACACTGATTGGACTAGAGCTTCCCATGCACGAGTTTTTGTCTGACTTAGTCACTGTGGTGATGAAGATAAAATTTCCATGATATAAATCCAAAGTAGGGGACACTCTGGGATGAAGGGTAGGGTTACTTTCTCCAAACCTCTTGATCGTTAAGCAGTGAAGGGAAAGAGGAATGAATTCTTAAAGTGTGGTGGTGGGGGGTGTGTGGGATGGGGATTATCAGGTCTACTATGTATAATTCTCAAGTATTCTTCTTAAACTTTAACAGTACTCCAGTTCACCAAATCATCGTTCCCCCCCACCCCACAACATCCCCCTTCCCCTTCCCCTTCCTAACTGCTCTATTTTGCTTTAGGGTCACTGTGACTTATATTTTAAATCTAAGATCTGTCAATTACTATTTGTGTGATTGACAGCAATTTAATAACTCTATTCTTCTATCTATAAAATAGAAATTAAAATTTCTTCCTGATAAGGTGCCATGGACATTAAAGGAATCCTCATTTGTAATGTGACTTACTCCCTGCTTGGCTCAAGGAAGAATTTCATTTAAAGTCCATGCTCTTGAACTGTCTTCTATTGTCTACCACAACAGGTTAAGCTCTTATATCTAGATTTCACACACTTCATCTCAGTTAACCTATTCACTTATTACTTACTTTAGTGAAATCAAAAGGATTTTTTGCCTGTCCCACAGTTCATACCATGTTCTTTCTGAAGCCTTTGCTCATTCTGTCTTTACTACCTGGAGAACACTCTATCTACCTTCATCCCACTGGCCCTCTATTATGCCTTATCACAGATGACAAGCCCTGGCTAAGACTTCTGTCTGCACCATGCACTCTTAGAAGACCAGACTGTTGTCTCAGATTCCAATTCAGTTCCATGGAGGAAGAAAACACACCAATCAATGGTTGGCCTAGATTCGGGCAAGTCTGAACTGCACTTGAATTGATTCTTTCACTTATGATTTGTATGATTTATGATTTATGCAACTCCATGTTTCTGAGCTTTGGTTTAATCTGCTGAAAGAAAGGAATATGACTATCTCATGGATTGTTGTCAAAATTTAAAGAGATTCTCTAGGGCTTAGACCACTACTAATATCTAGAATGTGCTATAATTATCATTACTGTATCAGACATTATATACCCAGGGCCCTGGGAGGAAGTCATCTAACTATATTCATATAGATAATCAACCAAAATTGTTTTAAACATTTTTACTTTTTGAATTGCTTTATTATTAACTTGTCTGAAAATTCCCAGAGAATATTTTCACATTATAAAGAAGCATTGTAAAACCTTGATAAATTCTTCTTACATATGTTCCTAAATTAGAAGGGAGTAGATAAGAAATCTCTTTTCCATTACCTTTCAGATATGATCAAATAAATTAACACATTCAGAATAAGAACAATTTCAAGAAATCATCTCATCTGGTTTCTTGGAATAAAGAATTTCAATGAAATCTCATCTGGTTAGGAATTCTTACTGTCTAATAAGCTGAGAGTCATAGAGGGCCACAACTCAAAATAATGACCCTCTTCCTTGTCCTGGTTCTGAACAATTTTAGAAATAAAAGAGCAATAGATGGAAAAAGCCAATACATTATTTTTATTACTTCAGATCAGAGGAGATGATGTAAGACAATATTAGCTAATTTATTGAGCTTATATTGAGCCTTAAAATGAGGCAGGCTTCACCTACTCTCTTTTGAAAGTAAATAAAGACAACACTGAAGGAGGGAATGTTGTCCAGACTAGCAGAACCACATCCTTACACCCCTGATGTTACTGGCTCTTCTGAAGAAGAAAGAACTACCACAGAAAGCAGACATCCCTCCTAACCAGGAAGAGATCTCTGAGGCCACAGAAGAAAAACTGGCCACAAGGGCAGTTCTTTCTGACAAGCTCTCACCTAGAGAAGTTTTTCACCTTCCTTACGGTGGAATAAGTGGTAAAGTGGAGAGAGGTTGGAGCATGTTTATGGAAACCTCCTTTGTGTAAATCTGAGGAGTGGGGCAATGATGTTCCTCTTTACCGCAATTCTATCCAAGGAGATGGTCAAATATATTACCTTTTCCAAAAGGATAAATGAGTGAGGAGTGAGATGCAGTTCTCAGATCTGGTTCTCTCTCACACACACACACACACACACACACACACACACACCGAGTTTTACTATTGATAAAGTATATCTTATTTGCTTTAAATTAAGGGACATCAAGACAGATTATTTTAATTTTTATTTTCTTTATTGTAAATTTTGTAATCTGTGCTTATTTTTTAGTCTAATACTTTTGTTTTAAATTTTATTTATTTTCCCAGTTCCTATTTATGACAATTTTACTTTCTCATTTGTTTCAGTGACATTAATAATTTCTTTTAAAATTTTTTAAGATACAAGTAAGAATTAATTTACTGACTTTATTCGATGAGTTATGGGACAGGCTATATGGAGACACCCTAAAAATTGTGAGGTCAGGACCTGGAAAACTAAAATTTCACAAACACTTCTCTAACAGATAAGAATGATCTACATTCAATATGGTGTCATGCTATTCCCCCATGGATTTGAACTAGCAGAATCAAAACCAGGTCCATGATAGCTGAAACTATGTTCACTGATGCTTTTCTTTGAAAGCACTTTTTACTAGTGGGTAGTCTAATGGCAAACAAGGCCCAGAAAGTCTTGGAAATGCAGCTACAGCCTGAATTTTGCTGTGAAAGTGCTTTAAAATTGATGAGCATCCTTGGGAAAGATCCATTCTGAGGTTGTGGCAGATGTTAGAGCATCTGCTCTCATGTTTTAAAGAGCATTCTACATGATGCAGCTCAATGCAATGGAAAGCAGCATTCAAAGTGGGAAGGGCCACAGCTGTGGCTGTAGCAGACCTTCCAGTGATAGAGCCTGTGGAGGAATCAAAATGGATCCAAAAGATCATGAAGCTAGGCTGATGGAAATGCAATCACCGTCCCCTCTCCACTGACATGCCAGGTGCAAAGAACAGGGCGAAGGAGATGTGCCAACTGCTATGCTTGGGGTTATGATGGACTTCATTCTGTGATGAATATTCTTGGTATTTTCTTACTCCAAAATCTCATCAGCTTGTAGCTCCCTAGCTTGCTCCCCCATAGACAAAATTCTAAGATCAATATTCATTCATTTGACTAATACTTATTGAGCTTCTCATGAGGCAGGCACTGTGAGGCTCTAGAGATTCAATAATAAATAGGACATTTTTCCTTTCAAGAACCTTAAACTTAATGGAAAAGACAATATATAAGTTAAAAACCATAATATGTAACTGAAAGCTATGATATTGGCAGACAGGTGAAGTTCATAAGAGATTCCTAACCTAAATGTCATACAGAAGGCATAGGAGATAGCTGGGTAAAGCCAACCGTAAAGAGCAAATGGACTTTATTTTAAGGACAATGTGAAACAACTAAAGGTTTTAAACAGAGGAGGACAAGATCATTTCCATCTTGGAAAAAAAAAAGAAAAAGTCATTGGAAGCAGCCACCTCTTAACCAGTTTTTTCTGGAAAGACACTTCCTAGTATGTCCAGTGCTAATGTATACTTTATTTAAAACGTACAAAGGAGACAAACCCAAGCCCAAAGAGGTTATAGCAGCCCAGGAACCAGGAGCAAGGCCCCAGACAAGGATAATGGTAAGGGAATGATAATTTCTGGTTCCAGTTGGCAGCTTTGAGCTTTACAGCTCCCAAGGACTACTGGTGGTCATGTTGAACCAGATGGACTCACTTGGCCCAACTGTATACTCAGGCATATCCTATGATTCCATTCCTTAATTTCTGGTCTGTCTGTGGTTGAGAAAATCACAGCTTGTTGCTTGTTGGTAAGAGATGGGAGATAATGGTGAATAGGGTCTTGTCTTAAGACCCAGCTCAAACCCAGAAAAGACTGAATTTCAAGGACAGCCTTCTTTTATACTTTCTCCTACTCACCCTTCTGCCACCTCCTTCTTACAAACCTCCCATAAGTAACGCTTACAGCCAAGATTTCGACTAGGCCATAAGCACAGAGCCCTGTGCTAGAAACTGGGTCCTGTACTTGGGTTTGATGCTACCTTGAAAATCTTAGTAACTTTATCTTTGAATTTGTGGGTTTTCAAAATTTTTAAAAATTTTTTAAAAAGTATTTATTTATTTGAGAAAGAGAGAGAGAGAGAGAGCGCATGAGTGGGGAAAGGGGCAAAGGGACAAGTAGACTTGCTGCTGGTCAGTGAGCCTGACACTGAGTTCGATCCCAGGACCCTGAAATCATGACCTGAGCCTAAGTCAGACGCTTAACTGGCTAAGCCACCTAGGCATCCCTTGAATTTGTGTTTTTTAAGTGAAGTCAGTGAAATGAGCATGTGCCAGATTCTTGGACTCTCAAGTGTGGTCTCCTCTCCCACTGCCACCTTGCCTCCTCTGGATGGGTTCTCAGCTATCTACTTTCTTGACCCTACCCACCAAGCATCCCCTTCAGAGGGCAGGGCCTGGAGCACAGAGGGGTTCAGGGTCAGGTACCCAAACTAGACAGCAAGTCATTGTTCAGGGCCCTGGGAGACGAGGAAGATTGCCTCATACCTTGCAAGTATTTCTGTATCCCAAGGAGTACAGCAATAAATAGCATTTTAAAAACACCATAATGACTAAGAGAGAAATTGCAGGAAAAAGGGAAACATTTCTTTTCTGTTTTTTGAATAAGAGACTGCATTTCATTTTGGTCTGGTGTCTACAACTTAGGTAGATGGAAATATGTGGTCATACTTAGAGCTAAGTAGCAGGTGTTCTCCTGGAATGAGCCAGGAGATCTTGGTTTGATAGGACCCTCACACTCTCCGATGTCTCCTACACACTGAGATGGATGCTGGCATGACTGCTTTTATCCTTTTGGTCAGCCTCCCTGATAGTTTACTGTTTGATTTTAGGGGCATTAGTGTATAGTACAGGCCTGCCAGGCATACTTTCGGGAAGGGTGTAGCTTGAGGGAAATTATAAATACCAATTGGAAGGCAGGCTTTGGTAAAGAAATGCAGCAAAGACAAAGTATGAGGTAAGACTCGGAGTCAGGACTGAGAGAGCTGCATAATAGACAACAAGTCTTCTAACGTGGATGTTTGGAATTAAGATGTACGTAACGACTATGATCTTCTTTTACCCACTGGATTCCTCTGTGACTTACTGTATCTGTGCTGTTTTGCACTTTTTGATCAAATAATTCTGTTTTTACACAGCAATTAACGCACTAGAATTTGAAGAAACTATTTTCGAAATGCAATTTGCACATTCTGATTAATTTCTAAAGACCTAGCTGGTTTTCAAGTCACAGTTTGTGTTTATAATATGTTTGTGGAAATATTTTAGACAGGAAATTAAAGGGATTTCTCACAAGAGGAAGACACTATTAGGAACAAAGCTATAAATTAAGATTAACTGCAGTTTTTACAAGCAGGCCAGTTCCCAGAATAACAAAGAATTCTTTAAAGTGTTTTATCAGTTGGTTGATTTTGTGTGAAGGAAATCACTATCAAGGAAATGTAATGAAATGTCTTCAGATGTGAAATTCAGAAATGGGAATAGTTTCCATCCTGTACACTGAATCAATTGAATAATTAAAAAGATTGGAGAGATGAAGTCCAGACATAACTGATAAGAGAAAAATGTAAGCTTCATTTGAATGTGGTAACTTAATGTAATATAATTTAATAAAATGAGGTCCACTCGACTCTTAACAGAATGCTTTATATTATTTGTATTTCATGAAAGGAAAAATAGATACAATGTTTTAAATAAATTAAGGAAATTAAAACTTTGTACTGAATCAAAATTCAATGAGTTTTTTTTTGACTTGTAAAAAATTGCATTTTAAGGTTAATTTGCTTGAAATATGTATAGATGATTGTTTCTGACCTTTTGCACATAAATGTCATATTTACATTTTATAAATAATGAATTTAGGAAAGTTCACTCTGTGGCCATAAAAATCAGAAACTCAAAGTTTCTTCATTTTGTTGTCAGTCCCTTAAGAAAAGAGTGCTGTGTGCAACTTTCTTAGGTTCCCAGAAGGGTTCAAGGGCACTGGGAAAGGCTTTAATAAAGTCACAAAATTCTATGTTGTCCTCAACGCAGGTATGCTCTGCTTCTGGGAGCAACACAGATGGAAAACAGCAGAAGAAGCACTGTATATATTTCCAGATTTAAATCCCTAGTGAGTACATCATCAAGTTAAATTTGGAGTTCAACTTCTGTGGTCAATCTCAGAAGGATAGATTTTCTCCCTTCCGCATTATATTATTGTCTCCCTTAGCTGTCCTATAATTCACTAATAGGTATTGCCTGAGCTACTATATAACATAATTTTGTAACTTATAATTATTGTAATTTTAAGAACCATTAATAAGTGCATCTAGTTGCTGCCAGGAACTGCAAGGTCCTGGGACTGAGGTAGGCCTTGTTGTTGCCCTGTGGACAGGACTATGGGGATGGCATACATTAAATAAGAAACTACAAGCATATAGTGAAAAACAGAAGAAGCTGGGATGATACTGAGAAGCCAGAAAACAGTGGGAGAGGCCCTCCCTGTATAGCCAAGCAGAGGTTTCAGTAGAAAACTATTTCGAGAGAGAGAGAGAGAGAGAGAGAGAGAGAGAGGAACCCCCCCAAAAGCAGTATGAATAATAATATAAAAGTTCAGCATTGCTAAACAACACTTTAATAAAGCAATCTGTCCTTGGCTTATAAGATAAATGGGTACTAGGTCATTGTAAAACTATAGAAATATAGAGGCAAGCTGTACATGCAAGATACACACAAATATAAAAAGAAGTAAAATTTCAAATTATGCTTTAGTAAATATAATGCAGAGTTCTATTTCAAACTATATCAGGTCTTTCAAGAGGCAATTCAGGTTAAGCCCACACAAACTTGTTACATGCCCACTATGTTTTGTATACTGCAGGTGGTCCCGAAGAGAATGATGGAGGACGCACGCATGGCTGAGCTGTAATAACAAATCCATTGCAATGTGGGCTGTTAAGACAAAAGAGATAACTTTGATCTCTCAGTGTTTGGAGATTTTCTTCCTAATCTTTCTCATTTAAACTAAAATAATTTGTAGAAAATAACAGATTATTATGTTGGTTTATAAAAGAGAGAGTATTTACAAATCTTTACTTATCTAACAATCCTGTAGATTTTTGAAACGATATTGTAAGTCCACTCTATTTAGTGGATGAGGTGATTCATTTTATGGAGTTAAACAGTTTTCTTAAACAGTAGCTCACACAAAATCAGACCCTTAGCTCCCCTCCTCTAGCATGAACTGACTGCCAAAAATGCCCTTAACTGCCTTTTATTTTTTTTAAACAATTGACATAAACAAAAGTTAATTCTGATTTTCATTTTACTTCATAACTAAATCTTATTTTATTAACATTTCCTTTAGGCTTTACCTTACTAGTAAAAAATAAACTACAAATCATATTTTCCATTTGGAATAGTTCTCATCCCCTAGGAAAAAATCAATACATCAAAATTAAATTTCAAAACCGCATTAACAGCATCTTGGAGGTCAGGTATTCTAATAGTCTCTGAGTGGAAACCAAATTATGGAGTTATTATATGTGGACAATATAATTATTTTTATCACCTCTTACTTTAGAGAATACAACAAAAAAGGAATTAAATCTAGTATAAAGATTCAGTTAAGAAATAGAAGTGTGTTTATCTATGTAGTCTTAATACCACTGACTTTAATGATTTACATGTGCATTAGTTTTAACTTACGGAATCTGAATTAGACTGTGGATATTTAAAAGCTTTAGCAAAATAGCAAAATTAAAGAAAATAGAAATTATTGGATTTGAGCAATTGACCTCTTTTGCAATACACTATACTCCTTAAAGACATCAAAGTATTATTTAATAGGATAGAAGAGCTGGAAGAAATTTTAGAAATCAGTGAATCCAATCACATTCATTTTAAAGAAAATAAGAACTGTAATAGTGAAATGACAGATATGATCCTCAGTTTCAGTTCATAAGGACTATTCTAATATAACCTCCTTTTTTCCCCATACCTTATTCCCTCAGGTATCATTCTCAGTATCTAGGGTCTAACTTCTTGGACAATTTTGATACTTGGGACAATTATTAGTTATGCTTGTATCTTCTGCTCTTTGAGGGCAGGAATTTGTATCTGTTTTATTTTGCTGTGTCCCTCGGTACATGCTTCTTTGTGTAGATAAGACAGTCTCAAAGCAGGCAGATGGATTTGGAGAACAAGAACACATAGTTGACTCATTTTCAGGACTCCAGAACTGTTCTGCCTAATAACATAAAAAGCCATAGTAATTTTTACTTGGTGATCCTTTGAGGATTACTTGTCTTAAGAGAAGTTTCTTTTTCCTTAGATATGATGTAGCAGGGACTGCTAATTAAGACCTTAATGTTCATTTTCCCTTCTTAATTTGATTACAATATCCCCTATATTTACCAGGGCACATGGCTGCTTAGCTAAAGATTGCATTTGCCCATCTACTGAGCAGCTAGTAACAAAGTATGAAGTTTCGCCCAATAGGATCTGTGTTTGGAGGGGCATAAGGAGTCTGTCACAAAAGCTTAAAAAGAAGCAACCTGTGTACCACTTCCTCTTTTCCTCTTCTCACTGGCTAAAATGTGGATACAGTAAGTGAACTGACCCTGAACATAAAGAGAAAGGTCATATTCAATGACATCAGGATTTAAAAGTGATGAAATCTGGGTTTCAAGATGTCTTCATGGAGTACAGTACAACAACCCTATAACCCATCCTGCCTATCAGTTTGCTTTTCTTTTTTTTTAAAGATTTTATTTATTTATTTGAGAGAGAGAGCATGAGCAAGGGGGAAGGGCAGAGGGAAAGGAAGGCTCTCTGCGGAGCAGGGAGCCGGACAGGGGCCTCGATCCCAGGATGCTAGGATCATGAACTGAGTCGAAGGCAGACACTTCACCATCTGAGCTGCCCAGGCACCCTGTGTCTGCCAGCTTGAAGTAAAAGCAGAATAAACTTTCAGTCTAGTTTAAGCAACTGTTTATTGTTTTCTGATAAAGACCTCCAACGCTGAGGGCCTATAACGTACAAAATACCTAAGAATAAATATTCTATATGTATCCTTGGGAAAGAGAAGAATGTGTGTGCGTGTTTTCAAAGGATTAATCACAAAGGATATAATTGCACCACGATTTGAATATGTACATAGAAAAACCTTTAGAATCACAGAAGTAATCTTTAACTCATTACCCGGCAGGGATTTGAAGAAAGTCTTTCCAAAACAGAAAGATTTCCTTTTCTTGCCTGTCTCTTGCTTCCAATTTTTCCGACTTCTTCCAAGTGTACTATCTTTCACACTAGATATTTAGTCCGATATCTAAAACATTTACTCATTGAGAGATTAGTTTAACACAGCACCTAAATGACTTCAATTCAGGTTTATGCTGTGGGTCTTAGAGAATTTTAGCTCTGAGATATCTCTGAATGTCGCTGGTCATCTCCACGTAACCCTTTCTAGAGTTAGAAGATCTTTTACATTTGTCTATCCAATGCCTTGGGCTCTTGCAGGCACTCAGTAAAAATTTCTAGTGCAGAAGTATTTACATTAAAAAACCACATATGCACTATATGCGTGTGTGTGTGTGTGTGTGTATAATTTATGTATTTACTTACAGTAAAGTGGAGTTACAATGGTCTTAGAAGTTTTCTGTTAGAGATAGAGCAAGTATCTGTTGCTTTACTTGTTCTCTTGAGTATGTTTACCTCTAGAAAGAAACAATGTATTCTACTCAAGAGAATTTTCCTTAAGGAAATCTGTGGATTGAGTTGGGACTTCTACATTGCCATTTATAATAATTATATGCATAAGGTAGCCACAAGGCAGATAATATACATGCTCTCTTCTACCAGCATTGTTTCCTTTCAACCAACTACTATGAGCTTGACTATGAAAGGGAATCTGATCTGTGACCTTGAGCAATTGAGAGCTACCTCACAGAGTTTTGGGGACAATTAAATTCGATAATCAGTAGAAAACTTCCAAAACAACATTTATTACATCAAACATTTTAGTTTCCTTTCTTTATTTTCAATTTTCATTATCAACTAATAAAAGTAACATTTTAAAAACTCATTCTTCTGAAACTTAGTGTAAGCCAATGAACTGAGTCTCTAGGGGAACCAGCTACTATTATTTATATTAGTAATAGAACTTTATCTATATTAATAATGTGAATAATTATGGCTAACATTTATTGAAAACTTTTTATGAACAGCATGATACATACACCACCTCAGAAAAATATTATTGTTGAGCTTCTATCATTATCCTGACTTTCCAAATGAGTATATTAAAGCTTATGGGCACTAAGGAGTGTGCCCGAGATCATACAGCTAATAAGGTATTCTGTCTATATGAATCCAGAGCCCATTTCATTAACTACAATGTACTGTTTTCTGTAGTGCTTATCTACTTAGCAATTTTGAAATCTGTATTTTACTGAAATATTTGACTTAAAGATGGTGAAAGTCTCCCATCACTGGATAATGGCAGAATTTTCACTTTATTTTGCTAGAAGGCAACAGCAAGCATTTGTTGCTCTTTTCTTCCCCTTCTGAACACAAGCAAGTTAGATTTTTAGAAAAGACCATGACAAATAACTGAACGTGGTCTGGATCAATAAAGCAGCTGCTGTAAAACAGCCTTGGGCCCCGGAATTTCTGCTAAACTATCAACATCTAATGTCAAAGTGTTCTTTGAAGGATGAAAGTCAGACTGATATCTTAAAAGTAATTTTCTTTTGGTATGTCAGTGATTGAATTTGAGTCAGTTTTCCAAATTGTTTAATAAGACAACACAAAATGTGATTACTCATATCTCCTGCAAATAAAAGAAATGATGATTCACAGAATTCTGAAGGTGTCTTAAAGGGAAAAAACATCCTGGGCAAATAATTACATATTTACATACTATGGAAATTTCACATATAACAAAGTGGGATAAGACACTGTTTTTAGGATTGGTTCTACTGAATCATTTAATCATTGTTTACACACATGCACACACACACACCGATGTGTTTGTATATGTATATATAGATACATATATCGTATACATGTGTATATACATAGGTACACACACACATGTATATACATATATACACATAAAACTTTTTGGAAAATTACATTAAAATTTAAAGAGAGGGGCGCCTGGGTGGCACAGCGGTTGGGCGTCTGCCTTCGGCTCAGGGCGTGATCCTGGCGTTGTGGGATCGAGCCCCACGTCAGGCTCCTCCGCTATGGGCCTGCTTCTTCCTCTCCCACTCCCCCTGCTTGTGTTCCCTCTCTCGCTGGCTGCCTCTGTCTCTGTCAAATAAATAAATAAAATCTTTAAAAAAAATAAATAAATAAAATAAAATTTAAAGAGAACATTATAGTTGTTAAAAATACCTGAAAAAATATTAAGGCCAATTCTTATATAGTAGTATTATAGGAGACATGAAATGTTGAAAGGACATAGTAAGTTGATTTCTCTACTAGAGAGAAAAATGTAACAGTAGAGAGCCATGAACTGAATTCTCCATGTTGCTGGATGTGTATATTTTGTGATTGTGACAAGGCCTTTGACCACTAGCTTTCTCCTACATTAAGAAGTTTCCCTTCAGATGTTTAAGAGCTCCTCAAGTTCTAAACTATCTGGGGCTTCCCCTGGTAATCTTTTTATTTTGGTCCCCTTGGAATAGAAAAAAAAAAAAAACCCGAAAAACCCAAAAACAAAAAAACCAAAAACGTGTCTTATAAGTTGTTCTTCCTGTCAGTAAATTATAGAAACTATGTTTCCTTTTGTAAAAAAAAACAGCATTCCAGACCAGAAATACATGTGTTACTCCTACCATCACTGCCACTGCCCAGGGAAACAGTAGGAACAGAGGCATTGAAAGTCATTTCTACCATTTTCCAGAGGGTACAAGTGATCACTTCACATTCAAAATCTGCTTTTACAACCTCTCTCTTTCCATACCCTTACTTATTTGTGATTCTATTGCTCATCTGTGAACTTAATAATATGTTACCTGAATTTTTACTCTAAGTAAGGCAACTTTAATAATGTACTTCTCTATTATGTACCATACTTATAGTATACTTCTATTGTTGATGTCTAAGTGATGATACTGAAAAACATTCAGAAGAAGGTAACTAGGTGATAGAGACAGTTCTGAGTTAAGAACAATAAATTAAAAGGCATAAGAAGTTCTTGTTTTTGTACTACTTATAATAAATGCTTTTGACTAGCACAAAGAATATCAGCATGCCCCTTGGCAAATATGGTAGGCACATTCACAAATCATTCCTGATTTTTGTGCTTAAATTATAGCTTCTAAGTACCATCCCCCATAAAGGGAATAATGGCTTCTTTGGTGAATGGCTGATTTTAGGTCCCAGATAAGAAATTTGAAGATGAGCCTAGGAAAGCTTATGCTTAAAAGCAAGAAAATGATAGCTTTTGCCAAGGACAGGGAGCCAACTTGAAAGGGCTAGCACTTGCCAATGATGTGATTATCTGAGCATCAAAAAGGATAATATATACTGAATCTATAAACCTCTATAAGTTCATGATGATTATCAAATAAATGAGAGAAAGCCAAATGACAAGCAAATAAATCTTTGGAAGCTATTGGAAGTAACTACGGCACCTATGACTAATTCTGTCCCTTTCATTCTAACTATATTTCAGGAAACCAAATAGTTTCAGCTGAGAAATTATTTCCTTTACAAATAAACTCAGGCTGAATTGTTAAGGAAATGATAAAACTAGAAAATAACCATTTGCCACAACTAATTAAATAATTGATTCAAGCAATAATCATCAATTGATTAAACCATTAGATGAAAGGTTGATGTAAAACTTGCAATGGAAGAATCATGTGTAGAATGTAAAACCACTAGTCAAGAAATAAAAGTGAGACCACAGACATTATTACTTGCCTCCTGATATGAGGCAATGTGACACCCACAATACTACTCATGAAGTATGTTTTCCCCAAAGATGGAGTCTGAATCTAGAGCTAATCTAAACTTACAGGAAATGGGAATGAGGATGTTAAACAATCAAATTAAATGATCCCAAAAGGAAATAATTTTATTAAAAAAATCAGAATATGATGCCTTCTATAGGACGATGGGCACAGTTTCTGCAATAAAGATAAAAAATAAGGGCAAGGAGAAGGCTGGAATGCTTTGCTGTAGCTCAAAGGACTTAGGAGACATAGTAACCAATATGATGTGTAGACCTTGTTTCACATCCTTATTTGAACCTATAGCCGACTGCTGAAAGGCACTTCTGAAACAACCATGGAAATTTCATTGTGGACTGTTCTAAGATGACATTAGAATGATTTTAATTTAGTTAGATACAATAATAAAACATAGTTACATTTTAAAAATCTATATCTTTAGAAATACATAGCAAGGGTGAAATGACATAACATTTGGGATTTGTTTTAAAATAGTTCATCAAAGGGCGCCTGGGTGGCTCAGTAGGTTAAGCATCTGCCTTCGGCTTAGGTCATGATCTCAGGGTCCTGGGATTGATTTCCACCTAGGGCTCCCTGCTCAGCTGGGAGTCTGCTTCTCCCTCTCCCTCTGCCGTTCCCCCCTGCTTGTGCTGTCTCTCTTTCTCAAATAAATAAATGAATAAATAAAAAAATCTTTAAAATAGTTCATTAAAAATAGATGTCTAGATAAATAGTTAGAGGGAAAATGTGGCAAATTTTGGTAAAAAATTGTTGAATTTTGGCAATGTCTTTATAGGGGCTCATTTAACTAATTAAAATTTAATTATTCTCCCTACTTTTATGATATCTAAGTTTTTTCCAGAATAAAATTAAACAGTAGTATGTTGAGTTGAGTGAGGAATTGCATGAAGATAAAAGGTATGATTGCTTGTAAGAATCAACTCAGACCTGTACTTCCTTAATCTTATATTTCTTTTAAAAAATTAGAATTAAGTTTAAAATGTAATATTCTATGTCAAAGGTCATTGGTACAATGAGCCATATACAACCAGAGGGCTAAAGATTTTGAATATCACTGAATTTCATGCCTGTCTTAAAGCATAAAAAACTCCAAACGTAAAGAAATTTGTCTGTAGCACATCATTTTCCCTGCAGTATGGTGTTTTTCTAAGCACCAATAACTCTTAGAATTATGAGCTCTTTCTACCAGGAGATAACTTTTCCTAGAATTTCTCCTAATCCACCATGCATTAGTTTTCTATTTTCGGTTTTTGTCATAACTAATTATCACAGGCTGGGTGATTTAAGTAACAGAATTTTTTTTCCCCCCTCACAGTTCTAGAGTCTAGAAGTCCAAGATCAAGGAGTTGGTAGGGTTGATTTCTTCAGAAGGACTCTCTCTTTGGCATGTAGGTGGTAGTCTTCTTCTGGTGTCTTCATATGGTCTTCCTTTTGTGTCTGTGTCTTAAGCTCATTTTATAAAAACACAAGTCAGGTTGGATTCTGGTCCATCCTAAAGACCTCATTTTGCCTGAATTTTTATTCTTTAAAAATCTACCCCTAAATATAGTCACAGTCTGAGGTACTGGGGATTAAGACTTCAACATATGAATTTGGTTGGGGGGGACACAATTAGGTCCATGACACCCCATTATGGTCATAAATGTGAATTAAGCAAAATTTAAGAGAACTTAGGTTTCTAGAATGATAGTTGAAGTTGGCAGAGGAAAAATGGGACTACTTAAGCAACAAAGAAAAGTATTGCCTAAGAATAGAGATGGCCCTTGCACCCAGCCTTGGATCTTCTGAGTCTGTATAAGTGAAAATTAGCAGGCTGGATTTGTGTTACCTATTTCATATGAGAAAAATCCCTTAAAGCTTGGAAGGTAATTATTATACTATTTTACGTTCAACTGCCAAGTGATCGGCTCATAATATTAATTTAGCTGTGCCTCTTTTATAATTCATCCATACCCCATCAATACTTGCTCATAGTGTTGGAGACTTTTAAATTTTCTTGTGCTTTCATTGAAGAATTCATTTTGTTACCTCTCAGGATGTTGGACTATTACTCTTCTATTGTGTCTCTGCCAGCTGTACCCTACTGCCCTGAGATGCTTTCCTCAGCTACAGTTTTACTGGGAGATTAAAGGCAAGGTTCTTGGGGGTGGGTATGTTATTTATTGTGAACAAATGAAATCTCTTATAGAAGTGGGTAAAATTTAAACGATCAGTATATCAACTACAGAGCTTTCTGGATTACTGAATTGACATGAGCAATGATTCTGACTTGGGAATGAATTCGGTGAAGCATCACTTTATTCTAGAATTGCCAGTGCCTATATTTAATGAGACAAATGTTTGATGGGTTTGCTAATTTGAGTCTGAAGATTAATCGAGTACTTTGTGAAAAACTAATAAATATGTAAAAAGAAAATAAAAAAAAAAACCTCTGAAAGCAAAGACTTCTCCATTTTAGCAGGAATAAATCTGTCTTCATCAGTAGCAATCACCAAGGTTAATACTAATGATAATCAATATACAAAAGACAGATTACATCTGTCCATTTCTTTCACCCTTTTTTAAATTCAAATATTATCATGGGTCTGAAAAGAGAGAAGTATTCCCTGTGAGGAACTTGTTCACCCGTGTTAGGTAAATTAACTCTTCTAGGGCACTAAGGTATCATTTAGTAAATGGTGTGTTTTGTGCATGAAATGATATCTCATGTCCTTTAAGTGCTCGCTCATCTTCTTGCTATGAAATATGTACAGTTGGGTATCTTCACTTTCTACTTTTAACTGAACTTTAGTTTTTAAAAATAGCCCTGAAATAAGTGTGCTTATTTTATTTATTACTTTAAAATAAACCACTTTAAAATATTCATGATTGCATTTTAACATTCAAAATTTACTTATTTTTTCAAAACCCAACTAAAAATAAAAAGCTCTTTTATTTTTATTTAATTGAAGAAGTGAAACCAATTCTATGAAATATAACTATATGCCAACTCACATATGGTGGTCTGATACCAGGAATATTTTTAATAAGAAGCCTGTGACAAAATATAATTGATATATAATCCTTTTTACAAGTCTGGATTGATGTATGATAGTTGATAATAATATAATAAAGTCTCTCTCCCTGTGCCATATATGGGTCCTTTAGAACAGCAATAACTCTTGATTGGTTATATGATTAAAACTATTTCTTGGATCCTAATTTCTCCTAGGATCAATCAAAAACTTTTCAGATTTTATTAGTCCTCATGTGATCTGCCCTGCCTAACTTTATAAGAATTTAACTTACAGTAATAACAACTCCTTACTCAAACTACATATTAATTCATTTTTATGCACAAATATTTTATTTAACAGCTCATGAGACAGACTCTGTGATAAGAGGTTAAAAAGAAAGTTGATCCAGTGAGTTTAAAGTTTATCAAGTGTCTTGCAATATAGTTGCTGAATTTCTCAAACACACGGAGTGTTCATACCCCTCTTTACCTTCTTTACTTCTGGGGGATTCACAAATGCTGTTTCTTCTGCCTGGAACAATTTTGCTCTATTCTTCTGCCAACCCTTCAATCCATTTCATCTAGGTAAGTACTATTTGGCCTTTGTGACTCCATATGAATTTTGTATCTTCAGAAGAACTACTTCACAGACCCCCCCCTTCCTACTCCACCTCTACCAGCACAAATGCTCTGTATTCATGCACTTACCTTGTGCTTTAGTCACAACAGATACTCCATCCTTGCTTAGTCCTTATCAAACTGGAGATTACCACCAGCAGAAGAGAGTCTTCGTAAGGCCAAGGACTTTGTTTATCTTGTTTCCTATTTTATTCCTATCACCTAGCAAAATACCTGGGACATACTGGCTGTTGGGTAACTATTTGTTAAAAATTTAATATATATTTGGTGTATTATGTGACAAACAAGTGAGGCATGTATTCTAATTAGACACATTTTTATAAGGTAAAACTGAGTGACAATTTCTTCTTTTGATAAGTCTAAAAGATAAGCAATGATGGCTATGTCATAGGGATACAAGGCAAGCCAAATACCATCGGTGCTGTCATTACTGGAATCATTTCACTCCTTAGAACATTTAGCGTCTCCCTGAAGTGATGGAGAGATTGCTATTTTTTGAAACCACCCTCCCCATTACAAAACAACCTGAATTGTCCTATAGTCCTTTTCAACAATGAACAACCATCTACTTCTTCATAACTTCCACCTCTTTGTCCTGGACCTGCCTAAGAAGCTAACCAGAATTCTAATCCTTTTTCTGAATGAATGCTGGTCATATATTTGAAGCCAGATACTCTTTTTCTTCCTCCAAAATCCTTTTCTTCTTAAGAAAAGGTACTTTCAGGTTTCTAAAGGAGTCCTTACATGATGTGGCTTCCAAAGATTCATCATCTTAGCTCTCTCCCTTTAAAGGTACTCTAATTTTTCACTGTCCCATTTACATTGAATAAAATATTACTTCTTATCTGGACAATAATTTCTACTGATTATCTCATTTTAATACCTTTCAGTAGTTGCTTTATATGTATGGCTTATCTTAAGCTTGAGGAAAACCCAAAGCTCCAGGTCATCTTAATTTGTTGGCAATCTGGACACAATTCTTAGAACTCTCCTCATTTTTTTAAAGTCTTCATTGAAATCACTGCTATGGTTATCAAGACCATAGATTTGGTGTGTGGAAGAGATTTCCTAAAGAAAACTACATTTTGTAGTATCCAAAGCAATATTGACTAGCTGAGAAGACCTTGATGTCATCCCTCTGACTGCAGGATACAAAAAAAGACCAAGAAGCAATAAGGCAATGTTGACATCTAGACTGAAAAGTAAGTCTACTGCAGAAGAACATTCTTCCTGGCCTCTCATTCCAGAAAAGTGTTGCAAATAGACTGGAGAGCCTTTCTTTAGAACAGCGTGTCTTCTATTTAAACTATAGGCCCTTTGCTCCCATTTTCAGATTCTGAAAATTCATATCATTTCTTATAGCAAGACTGTAGAAAATGCAGTATTCTGACACCATTTTACAGCTATCCTTGTACTTTTTAATTTTTGTTAAGTGCATTTTAAAATTAAAAGGAAATCTTTAGGACTCCAATTGAGTTTTAGCAATGAATCTACAGTCCATTATATTTTAAGCCCTCAGACTTTTGCCTTCTTTCCTCTTTTAACATTGAGAATATGGGATACAATAAATTACAGGTATTAGATTTCTGGCAAAATGCAGTTTAGGACACTGCACGTTTTTGCACAAAGTGCAAAAAAAATCAATCTTTTCTGCTGTCATAAAACTTATTGAAAACTGCTATTGTGTCATTAAAATTAATGTAATTGCTTTTGTCTTTCTCTCTAAGTCCTGTTGCCCTTTTGGCCAACCCCTACAGGTCACCTCCCCTTGAAGACAATGAGCCCTTTCTGGTTCTTCCACTTGAATTAAACACTGAAACTAATGCTGTGAAATGTTGCCTTTCTAATTCATATTTTACACAAAAAGATTTAATTTTCACATAAGATGGCTGAATTTCCATTTGGATATTTCCCATACTTTTTGCATCATTTAAAACCCACTGCTATAGAAATGTAGAGGGAAATGGGCTTTCTTTTTGAAATATGCCTGAAAAAGGCATCAAACCTGAAATAATTTACAGCAACTTTTTTATTTAAGACAAAACTTTTGGGGTTTTATTAGGCTTTAGAATAAGGCTTGGAAGTTATCTACAGTATATTAATATTTAAATATAAAGAATTATGTATTCTATGCAATACAGATCTTAACTCAAAATGCAATAATGACACATTCGGTATTAATTTAAGCATTTGCTTAAGAAAATGCACCCTCATTTACAATGCTCTAAAATTAAACTTATACCAAAATTTTCCTTTACCGATATTTAACCAGCTTATGGGTTAACCTCACTGACTGTGCTAACACAGGGGAGAAACTTGGGGGGCCATTCACCTCTGCAGAGCTTTGGGTGCATGGCAGCTACTATATGCAGGCTTTTTGAATAGTGAGACAATTGGAGACCCAAGCTCCAGGTCCTTGAACTGGCCTCTGAGGGAGCAGAAAAGTCCTTCTTCTTTATACTTCTTTCCTCCAACCCCTATGCTGGTAAAATATTCATTAGCTAATATCAAATTACTAAACCCTCATGGGGAAGGTGAATTCCTCCCTGATCCCCGCTCAACATAAGCAACTTCTCTTGACAAAGTCATTAGTCCTTGACCCTTACATAATAAGGATTTGATGTGAATTGTTTTTATGGACATGCATGCTAGGATTAAAATAACATTGTTATAACATAAACTGCAATAACTTATGAAATCCACCAAGTAATTTATATTAAATTTTGCTTACACATTCTTTTCCCTATCAGGTGCACACATCCTATTTGGTGAAGAAAACCTATAATAACTTGCACATCTTCTTTGGGGAAGAAAACCTATAATATATTTTACTGTGTGATTGCATGGCATACTCACCTTTATTTTCTTGTTACTTGCAAACAGAAATTGCTTCTACTCTTGTCTAAAGAGAGTATTTTTAGTATTTGCCAAAGGGAACCAATGGGAAATTAAAGACACATTTTTTTGTTCACCATGGACTCAGTAAGGAGAGACTAATAGACAGGAATTCTTTCTCTAATTCATTGTCATGCATAGCCTTTCATCTCTTTCCTTGCTTACCTCTTTCCTTCTATTTCCTCAGTGCTAAGATGACACTTTGTCCCACCACACACCGAGGAGAGTGTTGCAGTGTTCTTGAGTCTTTTCCTCCACCTATGTCTCCTCCCCTAAGATCCTCAGCCTTCACACATGGAATTGAAATTCAAACCAACACCAAAATACAAACACACCTTTCAGGCTATCTTAAATCATCCCTTTTCTGATTCATAAAAATGCACACATAACCTAAATAAATGACTGCCTTCTTTAAGGTCTCCCTCTGATATGAGTGGTATTTTAAAATAATAGCATAAATTGCTAAAGGAAGAAAGAACTATTAAGAGATTTGAATTCCAATTAACTGTCAGTGATTGTTTTGTAGCTCTGGGTCAATTGCACTGAGAATTTCAGAGATCCGTGTTTTCTGAGGGTGGCAAAGGACAGGATCCTAGAGGCTTGCAAAGCTCCTCAATAGCCTTTGAGACCGTCAGTTAAACTTCAGTTATCTTGGAAATTTACTTAAGAAGCATACTTCATTTCCTAAAGTCAGAAAAGTGAGGAAGATTTTCTATTCCTTTATATGTTTATATTGGATTATTTCTTCACTCTTCTCAGGTTCTTTTGCCCTCGTCCTTTGTCTTCCTAATCATTTGATTAACAGCAACCTTCAAAACAAAACATTTGAGACTGGTTAATTGAAAGTTTGAATGGATCAAAGGAGTGTTGGAGGAGGAAACTTTTACATATCAGTCACAGAAAGCCACTAAATATATCTTACAGTAACTAACATTAAATGAGGCTTAAAAGTAAGCCATTCAATAGGGTATTATTTATATTAATGTACACGTATTAAAAATATTAGATTATATTATCCTCATATTACATATGAAGAAACTAGGGTTTGAAATCTGTCAGTTTAGCTCCAAATCCCAAGTAGCCAAAATATATAAATAGATGGTATAGAAGTTACAACAATGCATACATATGTCTCTTCCTTCAAACAATGTAGTCTTGGAACTACATGGTACTGGGGAAAAGGCAAACAAACAAACATGGGTAGTAGGCAGTGTATTTCTCCTGCTTTGTGTTTCAGTGGCGTAATGCTCTTGCTTTCCTTCTGCCTCCTAATTTTCTTCTCCAATTCAAGTTGAGTAAGTTAAGTTTTGAGAGAGAGGATAGAAACATGGCTTAGCCTCCCCTCTTCCTCTGGACTTGGTCACCTAAATGAAGGCATGTGCTCTGATATGTTCTCAGCCTAGGCACTGTGTCAAGGCTGTGGTGTTCCAATGTTGTCACTGGATGGGTAAGTCTGTGGAACGCTGGAATACAAAACCAGGATGCCACTTTCTCCAACAGCTCTATTGGTAACCAAGCTGAGATTTTGATTTCCACATGGCTGTTTCCTTTCCAGTAGATGTCAAACTTTGAAAATATGGGAGGAGGACAAAGATTTATTAATCTTTTCAAGTACCAACATAGCACCAAAGGATAAATGCTGTTCCAGAACTATCAAATAAAATGTCAAAATGTCACAGGACCTACTGAAGGGAGTCACCAATTCTGCCATAAGACTAAAAGCACTTTCATAGAGAACGTAGAATTTACCTTGTCTAGATGGAACAGTAGTGATGATCCAAACAAGCTGGGGAAACGGAAATTTTATGCAGATGAAACACAGCATATACAACATGAATGCATCCCCCAAAGTCAAGCACAGGAACATGAAGTTCATTTTAACTGGACCACATTGTGCATGGTGAAGAGGGTGGAGAGCTAAAACCAGAGAAGTTGTGATGGCCAGATGACAAAGAAAAGGCATTTTTATTGGTATGCAACAGAGTCCAGCAAGGTCTGTCACGCAGGTAACTAATATATCCAGAGGAAGCTAAGTCTGACAACAGCTCCTAGTTGGAGGAAATGAGAAAGCAGTTTCTTGCAGCAATCAAAGGGAGAGAGGATGAAGGGGTAAACTTCATCAAGGTTTGTAGAACAAATGAAGAGAGAAGATTGGTGTCATATATTTTTTAAGATTCAGTGGTAGCTTGGGTAGGGTTGGTAAAGGAAATTTTAACATTTAGCAAATAATATATTCATTCAATTTCAATTACGCCTTATAAACATGTAGTTAAGCACTAAAACATTTGCCTTTAGCAAGTACTATAGAATTTTAAGAGAATAAAAGAATTAATAAAAAATTCAATTAATGTATATCCCTTTGAGTTTTATGAAATGCAAATATAAGCTTAAAATAGGATTCGAAAGTTCAGTTTCATTTACTGTAGGCTACATCAATCTACTCTACATAAAATACCAAAAACACGAGATAAAGTATGTTTTATTTTTTTAATTTTATTTAATTTTATTTTTTGACAGAGAGAGAGACAACACAAGCAGGGGAAGTGGCAGACAGAAGAAGAAGGAGAAGCAGGCTCTCTGCAGAATAGGGAGCCCAATGTGGGGTTTGATCCCAGGACCCTGGGATCATGACCTGAGCCAAAGGTGGATGTTTAACCGACTGAGCCACACAGGCACCCCAATAAAATATATTTTAAAATACTTATTAAAAAATACTTACTAATTCACAGCCCGGAAAATAAAATAAATTACCAGGGGAGATAGGGAAGAGAAAAGAAAAAAAAAAGAAGAAGAAGAAAGAAGTAAAAAAAAAAAGAGAGAAAAGAAAGGGGAAAGAAAAAAGAAAGCAAGCATAAATTTGGAGTAGGTAACAAACACCAAAATCAGTGGCTGGTTCTCTTGGTAACAGTTACTGTTCCCTGAAGTCCCTAGCTTCAGTTCCTCCACATGAGACAAAAGATAAAAAGAGAACCTGGGAAAGATGGGAAGTTGTGTTTTAAGAAAATACCGCTAATAAGTTCAGTTCTAAAAGTTACAAAACCAAAGAAGAAGAAATTCACAAAGACAGTCATCAGGGAAAACAAACAAACAAACAAACAAACAAAAAAAAAAAGAACAGTGGAGTCAGACTCAATGACTGCAGAGAATGAAGAGGATGGTTAAAAATTAAGAAGTCTGTCAAAATAAAGTATTGGAAAGATATGGAGCAAAAGGAACTCTTCTGAATTGTGGGCTTGTGGTAAAACAGCAGGACCATAAATTTGAAGGTGCATGTTCTTTACACTGGGCTTTCTCCACCATGGCAATATTGACTTGGAGCTCGATCACTGTTTGGGGGGTTGCTCTGTGTTTTGTAGGATGCTTAGCAGCATCTCTGGCTTCCATCCACTAAATGATGGCAGCATTCCTTATTCCTCCTTCCAAAATGTCTCCAGGCATTGCCAAATGTCTCGGGGAGGGAAAAATCACCCCTGGTTGAAAACTACTGCTCTATATTCAGCAATTCTACTCCTAGATGTTTATGGCAAAGAACTCTTTTATATTTGTGTTAGGAGGCATGCATACAAATCAGAGTATCATTGTTTATCAAACAGAAAAGCAGATATAATCCTAGGAGATTTGTGACTATATCCTGTAATATAATTAAATGGTGTATAATTTCACTATTGTGTAACAGGAAAAAAAATGCAATAACATGTATACAGTTCATAAAATATTGAGAGCATAAGAACATTGCAGAAGAATAGTTGAAGTTTGGCGCCACTTATGTAAAACCTCAAAAGATGCAAAACTAAGGAAAAGTATATGAATTTATTTTGGGTGATATCTACTTGCTAAAACTATGACAAAAAGAAAAAGAATAAAAAGCAAAATAGTCCAGATACTGACTACTGCTTGAGGGGAGGGTTGAGGTAAAGGACAAAGGATAGAAGTCATATAGTGAGTGAGCTTCAAAATATTGGTAACGTTTGATTTCTTTAACTTAGTGGTAAGTACATGGTTGTTCATTATAATATTATCCTTCCATTTATTTTTTCATTATTTTACTCATACATATTTTATAATTCAAATATATAAATATAATACCATATACAATTTAATATTACTAGATGATTTGCTGACACCGTTGTTTTGTCTTTTGAGGATTCCCTTATCCTTCTAGAAATGTACCCCTCTCCCTGTTTTTATTTGTAGAATTGCTTATTCTTACCACCACTATACCCAGGCTTCTCGAGTAGGAACTTATAGTTATGGCATTTTGCTCCCATGGTCACAGGGGTTGTCAGGGATCACAACCAATCATGGCATTTATATTAGTGTGTTAGGGTTATCATAACAAAACACCACAGACTGGGTGACTTAAGCAACGGAAATTTATTTTCTGACAGTTCCAGAGGCTGGAAGTCCAAGATCAATGTGTTGGCAGGTTTGGTTTTATCTGAGGCCTCTCTCCTGGGCTTGCAAATGACCATCTTCCCACTGTGTCCTCAGATGGCCTTTTCTGTGTATATGTGCACCCCTGGTGTCTCCCTGTGTGTCCAAATTTCCTCTTCTAAAAGGACATCAGTCATGATAGATTGGGCCCAACCTAATGGCCTGATTTTAATGCAGTCACATTCTAAGGTACCAGTGGTTAGGGCTTCACTATATGGATTTAAGGGGGATGTAATTCAGCTCATAAGAGTACCCATGACTCCTAGATCCATGAAAGTTCATTCCCAGTACTTTTGAGCTCAAGGTGGAGGTCAGAGCTTTAAAACTCATTGTTCTGGGGTGCCTGGGTGGCTCAGATGGTTAAGTGTCTGCCTTCAGCTCAGGTCATGATCCCAGGGTCCTGGGATTGAGCCCCACCTGCTTCTTCCTCTCCCTCTACCTCTCCACCCATGCGTGCTCTGTCTCTGTCTCTGTCTCTGTCTCTGTCTCTGTCTCTGTCTCTGTCGCTCTCTCTCAAAAAATGGATAAAATCTTAAAAAAAAAAAAATAAAACTCATTGTTCCAAGGCTAGGAGGATGTAATTTTGTATCTGTTTAAACCATATCCTCCCTCACTTAGAGAAAACATATCTACTTGTTGAAGGGAATAAAGAAGGCCTACAAGAAGAAGAATGAGAGAGAGAGAATGATTTCTGCAACGTTCAAATCTGTTTTCAATCATCTTTGGGCTTTCTACTGTTTAGCTATGTGAGCTGATCCATTTCTGTTTATTGCATATATTATTCAGCGTGCACTTTTTGGTAAGTGGGTTGAGTCCAAACTCAAAATTAAATTTAAAAATACTTGCTTGCAAAATATGGAGTACATTGAAACTAAAAATTACCCTGTTTCTCTTAGATATAAGACTTGGAAAATAGTTGTATATGATTTTATTTTACTTCAATTACTGATAAGATATGGTGTTGGTGAAATATTTTATTACAGATCATCTAATTTTGCCATCCTTGGCATACTTTTTTGGTGGCTATCCTGCTTAAAGCATGAAATAACTACTCAGGTACTACAAACATGTGTATCATTAAGGCTTCTCATCATGTGACTGTAATTGATGGGATTCACAAAATGTCCATAACAATGAGAACTGCATTTATTTATTAAAGTCATATTTGTTTAACAGTAGCTGCTTTAAAACTGACAAGGTCTGACTATCTCAACTCATATATTTCCTTAATACTTAACCAGCATGACTAGATTGACAGTGGGAACCATCAAATCTTATGAAGAACAAAACAAAAAACCCCATCAATTACGAATATTTGTACTATCCATACTTCTAGGAAATTTTTTTTAACTTTAGGTTAATAATAACATCTTAGACTAGAATCAGTTTCACTTTAAATATTATAAAATAAGACTTTTCTGCTATCTTTATTGGCATTGGAGTAAAGATTTTTCTATTTGACTGACAACAGAGGAAAAGCAATCTGCGTATTCTGTTGTATAGAGCAGGGATCTAAAGGAATCCGTTGTTTGGATTACATTATCATGTAGACTTTTCATGTTGATTACTTTGATAAAAGTTTTTCTTGAAATAATTCTAATAGTTAAATCTCAACATTATTCCATTCTCCTTCCCTTGGATTAGTAAATTTTGAATTTTTTGTGAGACTCATTTGGAGCATGTCCATCTATTTATATGTAAATATATAACAGTAACACAATAATAGGTCTGAGGAAATATATAGTACAGATCATATTTACTGAAGTGATATTCAAATTCAGCAGAAAATGAATATACACTTCTATTTAAACATGACAGATTTAACACACATCTGTCTCCATTTCTCATGAAATTCCCATAAAATGACAGTAAAATAATTTTAAAATTATAGTCCTCAAATTGATGACATTAGAAGAGGAACTACATAAGGCAAGATATATCAATCAAATTTGGGAAGCTAGAAAATAGATATATGATGGTAGCAGATTTAGCAGATTGGAGAAAATTTTTTAAAAGCCAAGGTGATTCATGCCATGGAATCTAAATAAGTCTTAGAATCTGGAGACACAAGTATCCCTCCAGGATGTTCAATAGTAGGACTGGGTGGAAGTCTATATAAGGAGTATTAGGGTGCCCAGACACCTTCCATTTAACAGACTACATAGTTAATCCTCTGCCAACTCAACCAAAACAAGAGATGGTCCCTAGTAACCTGAATGACTGATGCTCTGCATGAGGAGACACCAGGATTGATTGAAGAGGCGCCAAAGTTTGCACACTAAAAAATGAATTTTCCCCAGCCCCTCTTACCCTTGGTTCCCAAAACAATAGCAGACAGGCTTTTAGACTTAGAAAGAGATTGGAAAATCCCTTTGTAGAAGAACTGAGTAGTTCTACAAATGTAGATTAGTGTATTCATAAATAATAAATAGAAAGTTAAAGATTGATGAAGAGAGCAAATCTTGGCTTCATGGTAAATCAAAAGTTTAACTGTGAGAAAATATGGAAGAAAGTTAGCGCTTTCGCATACATGGCAAGAGAGCCACAATCAACTTCCAAGTGCCTCACAAAATGGTGCATAGATGCCAATCATAACATATGAGTGAGTGAGTTTTATCTCGGAACTCCAATAAGCATATTCATCTCTCTCTAAACTCTGTCATTTCAACAGGGAGAAAAAGACCATCTCATTGGGATGAATATACCTGTTAACGCTTTGGAATGAATCCTACACAGAATGGTTCAAGGCACCGTATATCCAGAACAAAAACCATTTCCACCCATCACTCTCAGACTTTACCCCAAGTATATTCCCTTCAGTACAAAGAAACCAAATCTTTCTTAGAAATCTTGAGAATCAGGGGCCCCTTGATGGCTCAATCAGTTAAGTAACCGACTCTTGATTTAGGCTCAGGTCATGATCTCAGGGTTGTGAGATCGAGCCCCATGTTGGACTTTGCATTGGGCGTGGAGCCTGCTCAGGATTCTCTCTCTCCCTCTCCCTCTGTCCCTCCCCACCCTCTCTCTCTCTAAGAAAAAAAAGAAAAGAAAAGAAAAAGAAATCTTGAGAATCATGTTAACTAGTACCATGTGGATTTTATCTTTCATGCTATTCTGTAGTCCCTGAAAAAAAAAAAAAAAAAAGAAGGAAAAAAAAAAACGAAAACGAAAAAGAAAAAACGGCCCAATACCTTCCAGGCAAATCCATTAGCAATAAGCTAGAGGGTGCACAGAAGTTCTTATTGTCATTTTAGTTCCTCAGTAGCAAATGTCAATAGTGAACCAAGGTCCCCAGACAGTTGAGGAAAGCCTGAAATATGAAAAACTGAAAACAAAATAAGCCGAAGCAAAATGGAAATAAAAAGTCTCAGTGCTAAAAGGAAAAAAGAAATTGTCAGATAAATCTTAACACCTTAAAGATAAAAAAGGATTTATTGCCACAAAGCAATAATATAACGTTGTTTCAAAGAAGTTTTAAAGACAAGAATTTTCCTAAATTAAAGATTATGAAAATAGTAGAATTTTAGAATTCCAATAGGAGAGTTGGAAGATAAAGTTAAGGAAGTTCACAAATAGAAAACAAACACAACAGAGCAAAAGAGAAATAAAAGAAAAAATATGTGAGCACCCCATCTCTCACCAAATGGCTGCAGGTGAGGCTGGTACCACCCACAATAGGGTCATCAGGGAAGACTCATCCCCAACCTCCCAACCAGCTCCTGAAGGGACCCGATTTGCTAACATGGATGGCCCAGGTGCAGACCAGGTGGGGGTGCTCTATTCCCTGCCCACAACTCAGCTTTCAAGTAGTCCAAGCTTCTCAGCTCTCCTCCAGGAGTCCCATGAAGGCAAATCCCTCTCGGGAGGAAAGCCTATTAGAAGAACTGCTCGGCTGGAGAGCAGATGTGGGGAAATACTGTTCTTTGACCCCAGAGTCTCCCACACCCTACCTAACTGTGCTTGGTGGCTCAAGGAAAGACTCTACCCCATGGGGACACGAAAGCAGGTGCCCCTCTATTTGGATTATGGGGAAGAGGCATGGAAGTGCTCACCACTCTATGGGCCTGGTATTTCCACTTAGCCACACCAGGGTCCAGGGAAGTGCACTGTACCCCATGGGTGACATCAGCACAAATCCAGCAAGCTGTCCTGGTGGACCAGGCAAATAACGAAGACCAGAATAGCACTGAAAATGAATTGTCCTTGGAACCAGACCCCTCACATATAAGCTAGGACCGTCCTTTGCTGGCTAAAATAGAAGACATTAAACACACTTTTAAATAATCGGTGAGTCAAAATGATAGTCCAAAAGTAATTTAAAAAATACCCAAGAGGATGAAAATGAATCCTGAACATAATAAGGGCCATATGTGGCAGCCGTAGCACAATAAAAAAAGCACCAGCAAGGCACAAAGTTGTGCTATTTCAGCAGACCATGGATAAAAGTAAGATCTGAAAATATTCTACAAATTAAAAACCTGGTCCATAGAAAGGATCCAGAACGCGAATTGCATTTGACTTCTTAATAGCAATAACGGAAGCCAGAAATTGATAAAAGAAATTAGTGAAGGTCTTTAATAATAGAGATGGGAAAGAATTCTTTTTCTAGAGTTTTATATCAGAAAAACTATCCAGTAATTATTTTCTTAAAATGGACAATTAAGTCATGCAAGGTCTCAAATATTACCTCTTCCAAATAATGATTAACAATGGCAATGAAAGCATTGGCAACATACATATAATGTGTGTTATTATGATAATATTAAAATGTCATAGCTTACAGATATATGTTTATGTATTAAAGATGGATTAGCACAATGATGCTTTATAACCCATGGCAGCGTTTGGTCATATGCTGAGAATTATCAAATTTCGGTGATATACAGGATTTCATTACATGATATTCTTTCCTTTTGTACATATTTTAAATTTCTGTAATAAAAAAGTTTTCAGAAAGTCCAAGTGTGTATCACTCTTTTCTCAGGAAAGATGTGTTTCAGCAAACATGGGTGTAGAAGGAGAAGAGAGGAGAATTTGATACAGAAACTAGATGAGTCAACACAGGAAAGGAGAGATGCCTAGGGTGATGGAATAGGGACCTTTCAAGACAACTCTCAGAATATGGACTTCAAGAGTAACAACTCAGTCAACCGATAATATAACAGATGGAAGCATATAGTGATGGCGATTCTTCAGGCGGGTGGCTTAGAGCCAAACACTAACTCTGTTAGTTCAAATATTTCTGTAGGCAGCTACCGACTTTCTCTGTCCGTTTCCTCTATGTGAAATGAGAATAATTAATATGGCCTAGTTCATATGGCTGTTGAAAAATAAATGAGAATATTAGATTAAAACAAAATAATTATAATAAATAATAACAGCAATCATAGTACTGAATGGTCGTAGCAAACATATTTGTTATGACCTACTGCATACCAGGCACTACACTCTTCACTTAACATTTTTAAATTGCTCTTCATCACCCTGAAATGTGGGTAGACTTATCCTTTGTTCACAGATGAGGAAATGAAAATCTGAAAGCCTTGAGGATTTGCCTGGGCTAGTTGTGAAATATTATTTCCAGACTTCAGTTCACTTTTGACTACCTCTAATAACTTCTTTCGATTAAAAGTTAATATATTTTAATAAAAAAAAGAGCACACTCAATGTAGCTACAGATAAATTGGTGAAGGACTGTTGTTGTAGGACATATTCCATAGCTACAATTATTTTCAATTATTTAACAAAAGACAGAATAAATGGGGGAAAATGTGTTTAGAAAGTCTGAAAAATTCAGGGGTAAATAATACGTAAAGATAAATGAACTTGCCTTGAGGAGACAGAAGCAATGAGAATATTTATAGCATATCTGATCTACTAAAATATGAAGAAGCATTGCTTACATATCTTCTCTCACTTTTGTCAAAGTTTAAGATTGTACTGAAAATTAGGAATGGCTGCCTTTTCACTCAATAGTGAATATAGTAATCAAAAATTAGAATTTATTCTTATATGTTACTTATACCTTTATAACTACAAAAACTCATAATTTTTCTTATGTATAGATTAAAATTTTGTTTTTCATTGTATATATTTCTGTAAGGGGCAGACTTGTCCAGGCCAATCTTACTAATCTTATGCTTAATGCTGATAGAGTTTCTGTGCAGGCATTCATAGTCAAGGGCATTTTATTTATAAGAAATATCTCTACTCTTCAATGATATAAATTTTTTAGCATATTTTACAACATTCATTCTTTAACTGATTAAACCCTTTGGTCCTATATAAGTGCAAATTTAACATTTCCTTTTGGAATGAACTATGAAATTCTAATGCCTTCGTCTTCTCCTGTGTAAAAGAAATTTACAAAAATGCACAGGCATAAATCATACAAATAAAGGTAAGTAGAACAACCTTCATAAGTAATTAACATGAAGTGTAGCTATTGCTGGGTGAAGTAATCTGCACATTTTCCCATAAAATATTTACAGTTGTTTATGTGTTAGCCCTAGTACTTATTGAATGAATTCTCCAGATTGTTTGCCATCTATTAATCAAGACGTTGTTTTATTGCTGGTTCTCCATGCAGTGAACTCTCAGTCCTACATTTTTATAATAGGTTTAGAAACATTGCCCATTACCTATAATATTTCCTAATTAAAGATGATTCATGTCACAAATTCCAATATTCCATTTCCAAAAGTTACATGTTTCTAGAATGTGATATAATAACATGATATTGGCTTCAATAATTAAATATCAAATCCTTTATTTTTAACTCAAAAATATCCAAATTAGGGATACCTTTTGCTGAGGGAATTGAGAGAGAAAGAGATTCTTGGTGATGATATGAATACGCAGTAAATGGAGATAGTTTTAGATCCTGATTTCCAGGTCACACCATAGGCAAAATAAATGGGGGTCTACAGTGATGGAAACCTGATATTAGAATTTTTAAAGTCCTCAGGAAGTTAAAATGTGCAGCCAATTCTGAGAAGCAGTAAGGCACATCTAAGTGAGCAGGTCCTACAAATAACAATTTACCGGAACTCTACCCAAGTTCACTATTGTGAAGTGCCAGCTGGGAAGAACACTTACCATGGCTGAATCAAAATAAAACAAAACAAGAAGACAAAAGAAAGAGTTAAAGCTGTACACTATTAATATGAAAGGTGGGGATGCAGGAAGGTTCTGTGATACAGAAGAGGCCCATAGCCCTCTGAACCTAATGAAAGCTATTGTGAATTTGCCCATGAGACAGACCAAATTCTGAATGAATGGGAGCCAACCAATGAAGCAGGCTCATGTGCACAAAGATATGTTCCAGCAATAGGCAGATGGGAAGTATCTGCTAAAAAGGAGCCTGCTGCCTTTGGACAGTACAGGTTCCCATAGGTTTCCAGAATTCTCCAGTAGAAAACTCCAATCTGGCTTCCCCACTTTCTGACTGCTACAATATAGTTTTCTCTTTACTTTTGTCTTCACTCTTTAAAATCGTCTATCGTACATGAAGTAACTGGTGAATGTGCAAGAGTTATTAGCCAATGTAATTTTAATTGCCAGCAAATGGAAGAAAGTAGGGAAAGAGATGTGTAAAAGTACCCTATTTCTCCATTTGAAGCATGGTCATAGAACTTATATTTATATTCAAGTAAGTTGTTTTACCCGTCCTGCAAAATAAAAACCTTATCCCATGTGTGTGTCATCCACAATCAGAAAGCCACCCCAGACTTAAAACAAGGTGACTTTGAAAGATATTGCTCCCATAGCTATCTTTTTTATGTCTATGGTTTAACTACCTATAGGTTATGAACTTCTAGTGAAAATATTTAATTTTTACATCCTGTCAATATCCGTGATTTCTTTCAAAGTTAGGCTTTCCCCACAGTCAATTGAGTGCACATTTTTCCTTATATTTATGATTTTTCTTTAGATTTGTTGAATTATATTTGGGATTAAGTAGAAAGATTAAAAAAAAGGAGCAAGGGAAAATTATGAGAGTAAGTCTAAGAAAAAGTTTACTTAGCACAAAATTATTCTAGTTACACAGTAACCAGAAGGATCTATTTAAAATTTAAATGCTACATCCTTTCACATATAAACTAAAGCAAAGATTTCAGATGGGTACTTAAAAAGAGAGTTGATATTTTGTTTTGTTTTCCACATCAGACCTTTACTATATATGCTTCTTCTCTGTAGAATTGTTGATACTGCTAAGACAAACTAGGCAAATTATTTGAGTGGATTGTACACATGTGTGATTTATTTATTTACTACCTTAACACTTGTCTACTGAGCATTTAGTATAAGCCAAACATTGTGTGGGCACTGGGAAGTCAAAACAAGATAAAAAATAACAAAAGCATGTTGATGTCCTCAAAGAGTTTATAATCCAGTGAGAGAGAGAGAGAGAGAGAGAGAAGTATAAAAAGTACACTTCTCTCAAAGAAGTACAAAATCAAAACCATGCTAGATGAGGTACATCGTGCTATGGGAGCATGACTCAGGGTGGTGGGAAAGCTGCCAGTTGGGAAAGGGAAACTGAGGAAAGGTCTGAAGGTTGAATCATTTGGGGAGAAGTGGGAGAATAGAAGGTAGAAAATTGAGGAGCTTGGGAAGTTAAAATTTCTCATGAGAAAAATCAAAGAACTGCAGCCAGAGTGAGAGCAGGAAAATGAAGATGAGGAAACAAGCTGATTCGGAGGGTATGGGAGGAATGCCTGGAATATCCTGAAAACAGGAAGATGCCTTTGTCAAAGGGTGGACACGACCACACTAGCCTTTGGAAAAGTGCACTTTGCTCATATTGTGAAAGACTAGTTGGAGTGCAACTAGACCAAATACACTGAGACAAGTTAAGAGACCATGTAGTGTTCAAGTGACAGAAGTTAGGAGTAGTTTCGTGTTAATATTTCATTAACTAATTTACATAACTTAGAACTATCATATTTTGGAAGTATAAACTTTGTAGCTATGGAAAGATGCTATCTTACTGGCCATTAAATAAAATTGATTCCTTATTAAACTTGTATTAAAATGGAACCTCTATGCCAGCATTCATTAAAATAGCAAAAGAAAAAAAACAATTTGCAAGATTATAAGGATAAAAATAGAAATAGAGGCTGAAAGAACAAAAGTTGATTGACTCCAGTATTACTGAGTGTGACATGAATTTTTACTTAAATTATTCATTTCACTGACTAAACCCTGACTTCTACAGGAGGCTATATAATGATCAGTTTCATGCTACTATTTTAATAAGTCCCTAATCAATTTTAAATTTCTCTTATATAATAAATTTTCAACCTGAGAACTGGAAATCCTAATGGTACTCTAATATGCATTATGTGAAAATATGGGGACTATAGTCCTTAGGAAAAAAAAAGGCAAGGTTGTGTGGGATGGTGTATTAGTCAGTTTCTTCAGAGAAACAGAACCAGTAAGGTTTAATTATTTGTTCATTCATTCATTCATTCATTCATTATAAGGAATTAACTCACACAATTAGGAGTCTGGCAAGGCCAAAATCTGCAGAGCCAGTGTTCCAGTTTGAGTTCAAAGGCTGGAAGCTGCTGCAGAACCAGAAGAGTCAATGTCTCAGTTCAAAGGCCATCAGGCAGGAGAATTTTCTCTTACTCAGGAGAAGGTCAATTTTTTGTTTTATTTAGGCTTCGACTGATTGGATGAGGCCCAGTCACATTATGTAGAGCAGTCTGCTTTACTCAGTTTATCTTATCTAATAACACTGTCATGGAAACATCCATAATAATATATGACCAAATATCTGGGTATCCAGTGGACCAGTCAAGTTGATGCAAAATTAACCATCATAGATAGATTTAAGAAAAATTCAACAACAAAAAATACTATACAAAAATTATTAAATAAAATCTAGATCTTATTTTTGTCAGCTAATTGTCAATTTCTTTTTTTCTCACAAGATGATAGTTCTTTGTGTGGAAAAGAAAAAAATGAAGTCTACCTTAAATTTATTTATATCATATGAAATTCCATTTACATTTTTACATATTTACATTTTTTATTTAAAACTTAGATAGAAGGAGATTGTTATGTTTTTCCTTATTATTACTAAGTTTCTAACTTCGGGTATTAATGCTAAAAATAAGTATTAATATAAGAGAAGAAAATTATGATATATTCTTTATCATTGTAAAATGACTCTTATGTTTGGTAATATTTCATGTGCTAAAGTCTGATTCGTATATTTATATAGCTACTCCAGTTTCGTTTTGCATAGGGATTATATCATATATCTTTTCTATTAGTTTGCTTTCAACCTATCTGTGTCTTCTATAGTTAAAGAAGACTTCCATAGGCAGCATATAGCTGTGTCCTGATTTTTAATCCAATCTGAATATCTGACAGTTTTCAAATGCTATGTTTTGACCATTTACATTTATTATAATTATTGGTATGTTTAGATTAAAATTTACTGTCTTCCTACTTCTTTACTCTGTTTCATTTGTTCTTTGATCCTTTCTTATTACATGATTTCTATTAGTTCAGTACTTTAATTCTATTTTCTCTCTACTATGAGCATCTAACATTTTTTTGTATTTAGTGTTTATTTATTATTCTTAATTCATTTTAGTGTCAGTTTTATGGTTGCTTTAGGGTTTAAAATATACATCTTTAATTAATCACAGTCTGTCTTCAAATAATAATATATGACTTTATGTGCAGTATAGAATTCTTAAAATACACTTCCAAATCTTTCTTCTAATCTTTTTTTTTGCTATCACTTTCATAAATTTTATTTTCTTATGCTATAAACCTGGAAAACATGGCTACTATATTTGTATTATATAGTCAATTATCTTTTAAAATAGCTAAAATAAGAAAAAAAGTGTTTTATATTTGCCTTTATTTTACCTTTTCCAGAGTTTTATCATTTCCTTATGCATATAAAATGATATACCCTGGTCTTGCTGCTCCTTTTACCTTGCTTTGATATAGCCAAATCCTGTTCTATTTCATGCCAAAAGCATCTCTTATTGGAAAAAGAAGAGGCATAGCCTATACTTTAATGAAAGAATTATCACACTCTTTTGTGAATCTCTGCTTTGCACTGAGAAACAGAGAGAGGTTCTTTAATACTCCAATGAATTGAAGAGGGGGATTCTGCTATTTGTTGTTTTTAGACAGAAAAAAAAAATGGAAAAAAAGTATATGAAAAAGAATTATGTGTGGACAATTTTTTCTTTAAGTTTATTTAAAAAGGACAGCGGTAATATTAGTTATTATAATATGAACATGAAATAAAGGATTCTATTCATAATTGCATGAATTACTAAAGAAGGACCTAGTTAAAATATTTCACCTACTGTTTATATAATTTTTTAAAATGACAATTATTTTCTGGATTCTCTTTAAAGGAAAAGCTACCATAAATACTATCGTTTCTCCAACACATTGGCTACTGGAAGACAGATTTGCATATTTTGCATGTTTAGGGAAGTGTGTGGTGACTGGGTTTTCAACCCCCAATTTTCTTGCTTTACAACAACATGAAGTGACCTAGATTCTTGGCTAAGTCAAGCACGGACTTAATTCCTCACCAATTTTTTCCAACCACACTGTTGATTAAAGTGAAAGAAAGAAAAGGCTTAAGGAGGAAATAAGAAAGATTGAGGAATGCTTATTAGGCATATATATGGCAGTGGCATTTAACAAATGCTATCCTGACAATACTAAAAAAATATTTTAATGAATTAATTTAGTTTTGCTTGTACACACACTTTCTCATTTAGACATGATTTTTTTGAAAGATTTTTACAGAACATAGAATTTTGAGTTGACTTTTCTTTCAACACTTAAAAGATTTCTCAATTGTCATCAGGCTTGTGTATTTTCAGATAAGGAATTTGTTCTGATTTTTATCTTTGTTTCTTCCCATGTAATATGTTTTTATTCTCTTGTTGACTTCAAGTTTTTCCTGTTTATCTTTTTTTTTTTTCAATTTGAATATGATGTGTTTGGGAAATTATTTGGCATTATCTCATTGAATGTTTCTTGTGCCCCATTTGTTTTCTCTTATCTCGTATGCTAGATATTTATTTTCTACATTCTTGGCTGCTCCACTCTTTTTCTCCCCCCCGCCCACATTTTTCTTTCTTTGTGTACTTAAATTTGAGTAAATTTTATTGCCTTATTTTGATTATTTCCTCCACTAAAAAGTCTATTGATGAGACTATAAAGAAATCATCCAACACCTGTCCACATGGGGAAAGACCATTGTAGGCATTGTGCTGTTTTCACAAAATAGTGAGGAGCCAGTGTGACTGCGACAGAATGAATGGGCATGGGTAGGAATAGGATAGTTAGAACTAAGGAATATGGTCAGAGAAGGAATTAGAGGTCACAACAATTGTTTGTAATAGTAAAGATTTTCAGTTTCACTCTAAGTATAATGAAAAGCTGCTGGGGCGTTTTGTGCAGTGCAATGTAATAATCTGTCCTTTGTTAGACGATTACTATGGCTACTCTGTTAAGATCAGAGTCAATGAGGCCAAGGGCAGAAACAAATAGCCCAGTTAGGAGGTTATTATAGTGATCCAAGCGAAAGATAATAGTTGCTTGAGAGTTGTGATGGCTTTTTTGAGATGTGAATGTAGCTTATTTATAGTTCTCAGTTATTCAGTTGATCATTAGTCTAGGTGCTACTGTGATGGGATTTTGCAGATGTCATTAAAGTTCCTATCAGTTGACTGTAAGTAGGGAGGTTATCCTGGATAATATGGATAGGCTTGACTTAATTAGTTGGAAAGTATTAAAAGTCAGGCCTGAATTTTCCTTGTAGATGTAGGAAAAATTCTCTTGTGGACAGCAGCTTTGGCTAAACACATGAATTCTAGCCTGCTTGGTATCTTCCTTTCCAGCCTGACCACAGATTTCAGACATGCTTGCCCAGTCCCCACAATCATGGCAGCTACTTCTTTATTTCCTTGGCATCTCTCTCTCTCTTACCACATACACATGTGTATGTATGTATACATATATATACACACACACACACATATACATGTGTATATGTATACATATACACCTTCTATTAGTTGTACCTCTCTGGTTGAACCCTGACTAACACAGGAGGTAAAAAGTGGTAAGATCATGGATATAAGTCTGTAATTGGAAATCTATACATACACATAACAAATAAATGCATAAATTTGATCTAAATATTCTGTAGTATGTTATAAAAAATGACTATTCAATAAAATAGATCCATAGCATCATTTTAGTGGCTATGTTTCCTTTTGCTGTATGGAAATAATTGTTATTTAATTGATTTGGCTCATTTCCTGCTTCAATATTATAAATATTGTTGATTTGAACTTTTGTGTCTATGGATGTTTGTGTGAGTTTGTTTAGACATTTAGACATAAATCTAGACATAAATTTTCAGCTAACTGCACTGACATCTCATTACAAAACACTTAAAAAATAAGTATTTTCTGAGATAAAAACTTTTATAGTTAAATGTAACAGGATAATTGCTATATAATATATGCTTTATAATGTGATATAATATTATTTTTAACAAATATATTTATTCGGTAAAATTGTGTCTTTAAAAGTCTAATGTTCTTGAAGTGTTATGTTGTTGATTACATTAAATTTACTTAATTACACTTAAAGTAAATGCCTACCTAGATGCATACAGTTTATAAAATTGTACTATAGGTTCTTTGTAAAATCATAAATAGAAAGACTCTGAACATTAGATTATATGACAAAGTAATGAATTTTACTCCCCAAAGAACTTTCTAAGATTAATCCAGAGTCCATTCCTTTTAAAAGAAAATTAAATGACCCCATTTTTCTCTGTTCATTCATTATTTATGCAATAATCCCCATATGATTTAATGGCTTGTTTCAAAGTAGAGCTTGCAAAATCCTCTGTGAACAAAAATATTGCAAACTGAGAAGAGGCTAGCTGGTAGGCTTTTGAAAATATAAATGGACTTCTACTAGCTAGCACCGTGAACTCCACACCTCATCCTTAACTTACGGATATTTCAGTGGGCAGAGTCTTGTTATGACTTCAGGGGTGTTTATGGTTTGATAGAGTCATCCTCTACATATTAAAGATTTCTGCAAGTTGACATTTCCCAAAAGGATGGATAATAAAGGAGGAAGGGGGGGTGGGAGGTTTTTCCTTGTTCTCACAGCTGTGAGTACTGTTATTAGTGAAAGACACTCTAAGAATATATTTCATTTTTGACAAGCAATCTCTGTCAAATGATGGCATGTCAGCATTTGGTGATATTTTGAAAAGAATGTCAGGTGCGATTGAGGAAAGAATCACTAGTTTCGTGGATGGTTAAAACAATGCATTACATTTGATTTCTGAATACATTTGATTTAATTAAGCTTAAAAGCTTCATTTTTCTCATTCTTGAAAAATGTCTTCTCTATTTTGGAGATGGGAAGGAGAAAAAAATAGTTTTGTGAATATCTAGACTTGTTCCCTCCCCACATCTATTTGCAATTACAAGTACAGCAGAAATATTGGAAATCTTCAATTGCTATCACTAATCAAAAACTCGCATTCAGGACTCCACAGCTTCAGTCTGACATAGGTAGGTTGTTAGTTTTTTAGCTGTTTAATGTATATCAAATCCTGTATTTTAAAAACTCTTCTAATATGAGCTGTGTTTTCTTTCCTGCTAAGGAAAGCAGATATTATTTTTACCCTGATTCTAACACAAACAACTAAAGGCACTATGATAAGAGAAATTCTCCCTTGCAATTTACTAGCCATATAACTTAGATAACTTAGGGCAAGTTACATGTGTCTACGTGCGTGTGTGCATATGCCTAAGGTTTCTTCCTATATAATGGAGATACTACCTCACAAGGTTATCATGTGGATTCAGTGAGTTAATGTGAAGCTCTTCGAGTACTGCCTGGCATACAGTAAGAGCATAGTCAACGTAGGCTTCTATTAGGCATTATGGACCAGTTGGAGTACTCTACGTGGTATTTAATCTAAAGATGACACTGCAGGCTCTAGTTACTGAAATTGATTTGATAAATCAATAGTAGCCAATACAATAAAACATCTCTCTCTCTTTAAATTTTTTATTTAAATTAAATTAGCCAACATATAGTACATTATTAGTTTCAGATGTAGTGTTCAATAATTTATCAGTTGCATATAACACCCAGGGCTCATCACATCACGTGCCCTACTTAAAACAGATCTCTTAAGCAGAGATTCTGTAATTTAAGAATGCAGTTGGTATAAACAATAACTATTTTAGGAGAAAACTCTTTTCAACAGCAGGTTCCAGTATCAGCTCTACTTCCTGTTGGATATATGACCTCAGGCAAATCATTTAGTTTTAGAAAATCATAGACATTTGAAAAGAATATTTGAAGCCAGTAAATTTGAACTAATTATAATTAGAGAAATTGAAATTAGAAATCACATAGATAATTGGTGGCAAAATTTGAACTCTCTGTGCAGTGCTATTCAATATGACTGCATTAATGCAGTCAACAAATATTTATCAGCAACCACTCTAAGCCAGTCAATCAATGTCAACATCTATAAAATGAGATTGGATAGACACATTATGTACTGAACTTTTGAGCTCTAAAATCCTCTTTCTCTGTGAAACAAAATTAAGAATCATTCTAACCACTTAACTGATTCATTTTTTCTGAAATGTGAATTAAACTTCAAGACAATTTACTTAAGGAATTGAGAATTCAGAACCCCTGGTAGATACCAGGGCTTGGGGAAATAAGGTAATTTCTCTGAGCCTCAGAGTTCTCATTGGAAGAGTGGGAATACTTAGCAGGGCTGTGATACATAAAACAGCCAGTGTGACTTGTCACTACAAATTCCAGCTGCTCACCATTCCCATGCTTGGAAGCTGGCGGGCATATCGAAATGTTAACATCAAGTTTTACCATATGACCCCACATGACTCCAGAGTTTGTGAAGCTGAGTTTGTGAGGCAAGAGTTCCTTAACAATCAAAAGTTTCTTTCTAGAAACTACACTGTAACATGACCATTACTTTTCCTTCCTCATACAGGATAGAGTCACTTGGTTTTTGGCTGAGGAAATTGAGAGACTGAAGCATTAACACCTAGCTCATTGAAGATTAAGAGGTACAGCCTAGTTTTCTTCTGAATTCTATTTTCTGGTTTTAAGTGAACTTGCAAATGATATTTACTAAGTACCTTCTTATGCACTTAGGTGCTTTAACCCATCATCTTGAAACAAGTATCTCTGGGGCGCCTGGGTGGCTCAGTTGGTTAAGCATCTGCCTTTGGCTCAGGTCATGGTCCCATGGTCCCAGGGTCCTGGGGTCGAGCCCCACGTCAGGCTCCCTGCTCAGCAGGGAGCCTGCTTCTCCCTCTCCCCCACCCTTGCCCATTCTCTCTCTCTCACTCAAATAAATAAAATAAAATAAAAACAAGTATCTCCATACCCTCTTTTACCATTGATGTTATGTGATGCCTTCCCATGTATTTATTTTTTATTTTATTTTATTTTATTTTATTTTATTTTATTTTATTTTATTTTATGATTTTATTTATTTATTCGACAGAGATCGAGACAGCCAGCAAGAGAGGGAACACAAGTAGGGGGAGTGGGAGAGGAAGAAGCAGGCTCATAGCGGAGGAACCTGATGTGGGGCTCAATCCCATAACGCCGGGATCACGCCCTGAGCCGAAGGCAGACGCTTAACCGCTGTGCCACCCAGGCGCCCTGATGCCTTCCCATTTAATATCGTCATGTGTTTCTTGAGAATTTTTCACTATGAAATGTTCACATTAATCTCTAGCAACAATTCTTGATGAAAAATCGGTCTTGTCTGATACTAATAAAACTACAGAAGCTTTTTTATTATTGGGATTTGCATGATATAACTTCACCCTTTTACTTCTACCTTTCTATTTCCTAATGTTTTAGGGGAGTTTTACAACATATGGTGAGGTTTTAAAAAAATCTATTGTTATAATCTTAGATTTGTAATCTTAGACACTAGTCTAATTGTATCTAGTGTGATGACTGATAAATTGGATTAATAACTGCCATCATGCTATTTGCTTTTTATTTGATCCTTATGTTTTAAGTTCTTCTGTTTCTCTTTGACTTTTTTGCAATCTTCAACATTTATACCCTTCCATTTTTCTTTTCATTTATTTGCTTTTTGTACCTACACTTACTATTATGCACTGTCATATATATTTATTTACCCTAAAGATCACCACATGCATACTAGGCTTATTACAGTTTTATATAAACCAATACTTGTACAAATTTCCTGTCAGTGTTAAGACCTTAGAACACTTTAATTCTATTTAAACTTTTCTGCTCTTTGTGTTATTATTGTTATGAATTTTAGTTCTTGTTTTATCTTGCATTCTATAAGACATTTTTATCATTGTTTTGTATAGTCAAAAGTCTGTCTGAGGTAGGGGTTGAGGTTGTCTTTTTTTTCCCCATAAAAATATCATATTGTTCTGGCACTATCCATTTGATTTGTTCTCCTTTTTCTAACTTCTTAAGGTAAAATCTTAGATCATTGATTTTATGCCTCTCTTCTTTTCTAATCCTCAAATTTTAGCTGCACTTCCCAAACATTTTTTGTATTGTATTTTATTATTATTCTTCTAAAATATTTATATTTTTCCTTTTGACTTCCTTTTCTCTGCTAATGGGTTCTTTTGAGGTGTTTTTACTATTTTTTCTGCTAGATATCTTGATGTTATAAATTCTAATATTATTCTGTCAGCAACTATGTTCCATGTGATTTAAAACCCTTGAAATATACTGAGACATGTGTTATAGCCCAGCATAAAATCTATTTTAGTGAACATTCCCTGTGCAATGGGGGAAAAAGAAAGCATACTCTTTGTCGGATGCAGTTTTCTGTACATTTCAATTAGATAAAGTTTGTTGACTGTAGTTTTCAAACGTCTTATATATTTGTTTTCTTTTCCTTGACTTGTTCTTCTTTTTTTTTTTTAAGATTTTATTTATTTATTCAAGAGAGAGCACAAGCAGGGGGAGCAACAGGCAGAGGGAGAGGGAGAAGCAGGCTCCCCACTGAGCAGGGAGCCTGATACAGGGCTCCATGCAGGGCTCCATCCCAGGACTCTGGGACCATGACCTGAGCCAAAGACAGATGCTTAACAGACTGAGCCACCCAGGTGCCCCTCCTTGACGTGTTTTATCAGTCACTGAAAGAGGTATTAAAATCTTTAACTTTGGTTATTGATTTGTGTACTTCTCCCTCGAATTCTGCCAAATTTTGCTTAATGCATTTAAAGTTCTGGGGGGTATATAAGCACTTAGAAGTGTATCTTCTTGATAAATTGATGATTTTGTCATTATAAAATGTCCCTCTTAATTATTTTTTTACTTTGAAGTTTACCTAAATAGAACCATATCTACATTTCTCATTCTTGGTGTTTACATCATTTGTCTTTTGATATCTTTTTATTTTCAACTTGGTAGTGTCTTTAATCCAATTCTTATAAACAATATTTAGTTGCATCTTTCTTTTTTAAAATTTTTACATTGACAATTTCTTCCTTTTCATTTAGTGTTTAGTCCATTTGTGAAATACTTTGGTGTCCTTAAATTCATCATTTCAAAATGTAATCATTTCAAAATCTAACTATCTAAGGTAGACTGAAAGACATGCATTTTACTTAGGGGAAATTAAGGTCTCCTAAAGTTAGGGTAGTGCCTATGTCAGGGTAAACAGAGTGGCAACCAGCCCAGGGTTCCTTTTGCAAGTAGAGGTAGGAGGGACAGCTTTTGCTCAAGATGTCCATGTGCTGGGATGCCTGGGTGGCCCTGATGGTTAAGCATCTGCCTTTGGCTCAGGTCATGATCCCAGGGTCCTGGGATCAAGCCCTGTGTCGGGCTCCCTGCTCGGCGGGGAGCCTGCTTCTCCCTCTCCCTCTGCTGTTCCCTCTGCTTGTGCTCTCTTGCTCTCTCTGTCAAATAAATAAATAAAATCTTAAAAAATAAAAAAGATGTCCATGTGCTGACAAAATAACATCTTCCCCTGTACAAACCCACAGCAGTAGCTGCTGAAGAATGCTGGCCATCGAAATGACTCACATGTTAAGTGTTGAGAGTGGTTCTTAGAGCTCTTGTCACAAAACTTGTGCAGGGCCTACTATTAGAGAGTACATGCTGTCACCAAGGACTTGGTCATACCTCTACTATATGATTTAACAGAATATGGCAGCATAAGGGGGCTCTCAGTTTCTGTATTCACAACAGCCAGTATGAAAATACAAGTAGAATACAACCACTGGTACACTTTTTGAAATTCTGTGTAAACTGTAATGCTCTGTCAGTGTTGATGATATTTGAAGTGCCCTGACAAAACAGTTGCAGCTATATTATGTGTAAAACATATTAAATAAGTTCTCCAAACTTGTATTTTTCATTAAGTTTATTTTCATTATTTCTTTTTTTTTCCTATGGATGAACTTAAAAATAATTTTGTTTCTTAATTAAGATGCTATGCATGAAGATCCTGAATAATTTAAGACAATTGTTCTTTTAAATGGTTGTTAATTACACCATCCTGGCATAGTTATTGCATTATTACTACACTTAGGAAAAATATGCTGTGCTATTTGGACTCGAAAATATTTCTGACATTTTAATGAACACACCACTTAGTTATATTGTACCAAGTTTTCCAGTGAACCACGAAGGATTAAAAAATGTCATTCAAGGGTTGTAGATAATTAAACTGACTGAATATAAGACGCTTCATATGGAAGTGAAAATTATGTATGAATTTTGTTGAGCTGGAAATGTGTTTCACTAAATGACTTTAGATTTGTTAATTTTAAGTACAAGACAAAGGGTATCAAGGGGATACCTTATTTTCACCTCAATTTGTTTCATTTGCATAAGCTATTTTATCTTTTGACACCCCTTTTGATTTTTCATTTTGGCCCTTGAATAAATTAAGGATTATTTAAAATAAATAAGTGTCAACTTTGAAATACTGTTAAATATACTCATTATAATATACTTGATGGGGAATTGGTGCAAATCAGTGACAAAAGAGCTCATGGATCAGGCTTCCAGTAAAATTTTAATAGAAAAAAACTTTAGATAAATACGGTTTTCAAATAAGACAAGGGAAGAATTTTTATCAGGTCCAAAATAATGATTTTACTTACTTATCTACAGAGTTGACCATTCTCCACAGAACCATGCTCCACGCTCTTCTAAGTACCTCTGGTTATAATTATATTAATGTCTTCCTATATCTACAAATTCGATTATTGTTCTATTTCCATGGATCATTAAATTTTTCTATTCCAGCAGAGATCCCTGCAGTCCAGTTCCTGAGGGACCTCTGCTTGTTATTTTCTGTTTCAATCGTGTGCATTTTATATTTACTATTAAAGATTTGAATAATGACACATTCTCCAAGTGGCTGTAGTTTTGATTATGATAAACCTCTCAGGAGAATTCTGTGAGCATTCACATCTGGTGGAAAACTCCAATGAGAACATCTCTAATGAGGAATTCCTGGAACAAGAAATTACAGATTATCTGTTTTTCAGGAGACATGACAAGCTAGTGAATGCCTTTCTTTGCATAAAATAGTCAACTTCTCTATTTAGTAAGTGAAGATTTTTCTAACTGATTCATTGTCTTATCTAAGTTAATTGAGCAAACATTTTTGTTATGCTAGCTGTTTTTGTCTCTAAAATTTCATGACATAAAAATTGTTTCACAATGCACGTATTACTAACCATGATCATGTATGCTTTTATTATAAAGTGTGCTATTTTATAATATCATAACTAAAATATTTTTACACTTAAACTCTTATCAAACTTCTAAGGCTTTCTCTATTAGAAGGAAATAAAATTCTGAGAATTTATGAAATTTTATCAAAGTAGTTGGTTAAAGGAAAAAACTCTTATAATTCCATAAAAAATATTTCCAGCTATTGCTTTTGGCAAGAGATTAATAGTCTAAATTTGTGGAAGAAAAAAAAGAATGATGAGTATATGTTTTTCAGTCACAATTAAAACATATTTATAAAGAATTATATATACTATTGTGTGTAAATTATGTATTTCCATTCTTAAAATTGATTATTTCTCATTTCAGTCTCTAAGTTGGGCTAATGGAGTGTTTTCTTCTGAATCTGAATTTCTTTCCGTGGAAAGTTATTAAGAAATTATAATTAAGTTAAATTCTTTAGCAGTTCTTTATTTGAAACTAGAGAGGGTCTCTGATTTATGATGGCTCAACCTACGATTTTTCAACTTTAGGATGATGTGAAATCAATGTGAATTCCATAGAAACTGTACTTTGAATTTTGATCTTTTCCCAGGCTAGCAATCTGTAGAACCATGTTCTCTTGCGATGCTGGACAGTCCCAATCAGCCACATGATCATGATGGTAAAAAACCGATACACCTACAACCATTCTATACCCATACAACCATTTTGTTTTTCGCTTTCAGTACAGTAGTCAATAAACTACATGAGATATTTGACATTTTATTATAAAATAGGCTTTATGTTAGATTATTTTGCCCACTGTAGGCTAACAATCAGTAGGTTAGGTGCTAAATGTAGTTTGGATTTAACAATATTTTCAATATGGGTTTACTGGGATGTAACCCTAGTGTAATTTGAAGAAGCCCTATAATATTCTCAGAAACCTAGAAGCAAGAAAGAAACACTCTGCATTTACCATAACCAGTTAGGAAATGCTTCAATAAGCACTGCAAAATCTCAGTGGTTTAACACAACAAAAATTTATTTTTTCTGACAGTATGTGTCCTATGGGCATCAGCAGGACCCACACTCAGAATGATCCAGTCTCCATGTTGCAACTACGCTCATGTGCCACATAAGGTCCCTTTGTCACCGCTGCAGGAAAAGCGAGTCCCTGAAGAATAGCCCTTGGAAATTTTACTGCCTCCAGCAAGAATTGGTGTGTGTCACTTCTGCTCCTATTTCATTGGCCAGAAGTAGTGACATGGCTTGCTTAATGAAAAGCATGCCAGAAAATGTGTGCAGTGCAAATGGGTAGAGAATAAAACCTTTGGCAAACATCACTGACCCTGACACAGGAATATCTGTCATCATTAACACCCTGACTGTCAAAATATATGAACAAAAACCAAGTTCCAGTGGTGAAAGTCATACACTATAGAATAATAACTGAAAACTTGGGAGCAAATAATTTTCCTTCTATAGGCCTAACTCTATTTCACATAAATAATCTGAAAAAATTAAGAAAATGGGAATAATATTTTATTCCTAGAAATGACATAACAACTTGTTGTCTAAGTTTCTAATGTGGGTTGCAACTGCTTGGTAAAATATACTCCTCATGCTTTCTTTCTTTCTTTTTTTTCCCCCTTCATGATGATATTTTGGATTTAACAGAGTACAGAGCTGTATTATAATAGAGACTGCTTGAAATTGAAATAAAATGCACATAAATATACGTGGAATTTTGTATAGAAAGAGGAGCCAATTAAACGTAAATGATTGGCAAAGGGACAAAGGAAGCACAAGAAAGTAAGGTTTTGTCCAATGTGCATTAGTTTCTTATGGCTGCTATAACAAAATACCATCATCTGGGTAGCTTTAAACAACAGAAATTTATTCTCTCACAGGTCTGGGGACCAGAGGTCCAAAGTCAGTATCGTTGGGTCAAAATCAAGGTGTGGGCAAGGCCGTGCTTCTGTTGGAGGCACTAAGTGAGAATCCTGCCCCGTCTGTCCCAGTATCTGGCAGTTGCCCGCATTCCCTGATCAGTCTGATCTCCAAGTGCAGCACCTTCAGATCTCTGTATGGTCCATCTTTACATCACCTTGTCTTCTGTATATGTGTCAAATCTCCCTCTGCCTTGGTCTTTAAAGGACACTTGCAATATAGCATTTAGAGTCCACCCAGATAATCCAAGATAATTTCCCCATCTCAAGATCTATAATTTAATCACACTTGAAATCATACTCTTCCAGGTAAGGTAACACTAACAAATTCCAGGTATTAGGCTCTGGTAGCTCTGGGCGTCATTATTCAGCCTACTATGTCACGTGAAAGCTCTCTTTTATTCATACCCTAAATCTAAAGACATCTGTCTAAACAAAGAAAGATCCAAAGAATGTTTTTAAATAAAATAAGCTAGGAAGGATGCTGGTGGAGCTGGTTTTATGTCCAAGGAACTCTACATTTTTCTGTGTAGTATCATTGAAAGGGTATGGAGAAGCCTATGAGACCAAAAGTATCAACTCTTCCCGAAGCTTGTTATCTTCACTGGAGTCACTCTAGGCAGAAAGAAAGCAAAATGAGAGTATCAATGAATGGAAAGTAAGCACTGAAAGTAACTGATGAAGAAGGTGAAGCAATCTTATCTGACTCATTATTATCCATGATGAGTAGTTAGAGTTCAGCTGGTTCCAGACAAAAAGGAAAGAGGTACATAAGTCATGGTGGAATTAAACGTCATGGTTTTTTTAGTAATAAACTTTATAAAGGGCACACATATTAAAAATTAAGTAAGCAGTTCTATCAAACCTACAAAGGGATGTTTTATTTTTTATTTTCATTTTTTAAAAGATTTTATTTATTTGAGAGAAAGCACACAAGACAGAGAGAAAGAAAGAGAGAGAGGATGAGTAGGCAGAGAGGGAGGGACGAGCAGATTCCCCACTGAGCAGGGAACCCGATGAGGGACTCTATCCCAGGATCCCAAGGTCATGACCTGAGCCAAAGGCAGCCACTTAACTGACTGAGCCACCCAGGTGCCACAGGAATGTTTTATTTATATTTATGTTTAAATAAGAAGCTATCAAGAACTGGCCTTCTAATCCTGGATATTTTCATTTGCGCTCTCCCAAACAATCTCTTGCAGTCCTGTCGCTTCAATGACCATCTGTATGTTGCTGAATATTGATTCTTTACCCCCTACTTTGTCACCTGTGAAAAGTTAGACACCATAAATCTACCTAATTGTCTACTAGTCACACCAACGAGCATGTGTTCCACAGGACCCTCAAACATGAGGGCTCCTTGTCTAATTCATCCCAACCCCAATCTCACTGCCTTGACAGCAACAGTGTTTCTCTTTCACTTCTTAGTTCAAGCTTACAGAGCAGCCAAACTTGATTCTTACCTATCACACATCACCGTTCTGCATTAGACAAGGAAATCTTGCTATTTGGGTAAAAGTGTCTGCTAATATAGATTGGACTCTAGAAGAGCAACATACCTCTGTGGCTCTATCATTACTAATTCCAATAGCAACATCGAGCTCCTTTTCTAACAACTTCCAAAACTGATGACTCATAGCCTTTTAACTCCAATAAGTAGAGTGAAATTTCTATGTAAGGACATTAACTCAAATTATGACTTCGATAAAATGTAAAAGGGATAAGGAGGGTATCTGGAGTGAAAAAGATGAAAAAGATGCAGTGATTGGTGGTGTATGTGTTATCTGTGTTAGACTAGGCTGTTTTCTGAGCCTAACTGCAGGGGACAAAAGTGTGCCTAATTTATAGATGAGACTCCCCCACACATTGTGAGATCATTTTGCCACCAAAGGAGTTCTGACAATTCACAACAAATCCTGCAACTCTTATGGGCTGAGTGAGATCTCATGATATCTCTTTATTTATGTCAGGATGACCTGTCCTAAGTCTTAATATTTTTTCTCTGTCATCATTATATGCTCTGGTCAATTAGAGCATATAATGCTCATTATCTCTGCAACTTGCCACTTTTGAGTCTTGGAACAGACCAGTCAAATACACATACAACAGGCACTGCACCAATTCAGTGAATTATTTTATTAGTTGTCTCTTTGGATCAAGTGATAAGAACACCACTTTAAATACTTAGGCATACTGGAAACTTGAAAGGATAAAACTTGAGTATCATAAATATTCACAGTTATTCTTGGATATCTATGGGGAGACAGATTTCCAGAACTCGTGTTATTTCTCATCCCTGCTTCTGTCTTACTCCAGATTATCTTCTGTTCTATGAGAAGGAACAAAGAACTGTTCTGTCTCATGGTCAAGTTCAAACCACCAGGAGGGAAATGCTTCACACTCCTTGGCTCCAGTTTAAGAAATCCCAGAAAGACTTCAAATGTGGACATTTGGGTCAATTGCCACTCTTGGTATCAGTGCTGCCTACACGGCAGAATCATCAGCAGTGAGTGACCCAATAATGATGACTAATAAGACAGTCTGTGGCCACACATAGGAAAAAAAAAAATGTGGAGCTGCAAGCATTATTATTGTGCATTGATGAAGGAAGTAACAGCAAAAGTTACTTCGAATTTCATCACTTGTGCATTTTATTGTATTTTATCATAAGATTATGTATATATTTGAAAAATAGTGTCACACTTATTTGGTATTTAAATAATTCTCATGTAATTGTAGGCTTGAGGACCATATGAATATCTTCATGCTGCTCAGGTGATTAAAGGTAGAGTGATAGTTATTACTGCATCATTTGTCTTGCACTGCTGATACTGACATTAGTTACTATTGAAGACCAATATTTAACTAGTATCTGAGAAGGAGAAGAAGAGCTACTGAGCCCTATGGATTCATTTTAGGAGGCTATAACAGAAATCTTAACAGAGAGGAGGATCCTGAGGAACAGCAAGATAAGCTCAGCAGAGATATGAGGTCTGGGTAAAACCCAAGTAAATGTGCCACCGCTGGGGATTATAAAGCAATGGGCAAGTGACAGGAAATATGTGATGTCAGAACCTGGCAAAGAACACAGAAGGGAAGTGTGTTAGAATAGCATCCACAGAACAAGCAGAATGTAGAAGAAATCTTGTCTGAATGGTGAGATGCATTTCGATCTAAGGGGAAGTCGGAAATCAAGATCAACTATTGGCACGAACGTGAGTGAGGTGGAGTGCAGACAGACTGGTCACAGAGAACCATCCACTGAGGAAATGTACTTGAAAGGTATTTGGACTCCAGAGTGAATCACAATCTCCTGGATTTACACGATTTTGAGGGACAAGGAAAAACATGAATCAGATAGGGTCACTGTTTCTCTTAAAGGAACTATGAGCTTGGGGGTATAAAAATTTCAGCCAAAAATTTCTGGGAAGAAGACACATGGAAGCAGTCAGAAAGAATTTCATGGAAGCTGTAAGGTGGGCTCTAGGTTCTGTGATGGGATGACTGAGAGAATGATAATGCAACATTATAATCCAACATGAGGAAAAGAAAATAGAAAGCTGTTTCACTCCCTCATGGAAAAAGCAGAGTGCATGTCCTGGGCAAATACATTTATACTTGCGTGGTTCATTGTTTGACCCTTTCTATTTCTTCTGCCCCTAGTTTGCAAACTTGCAGGGCACACTTGCTTCTTCTAAAAATTCACCCTGAAAGACACTGTCTTACAACCTTTTTATGATAATCTATAATGGCACTCAGCTCAGGAAAATCAGTTAATCTAATCAAATATACAAACCTCCACATTTAGTTATTCTCTCCCAAATAAAGAAATTGAGTTTCAAACACACCAGATGTACCAGTGGAAAAGATGGATATTATTAAAGAATTTTTATTCAGATTTTCCAGAGGTATGTCCAGTACAAAAAAGAAATCATTATTTTAATATCTTTTCCACCTCTCCAAATACTTTCCTTATTTATGCACTCAAAAACTATTGATGCAGAAAACATTTGAGTGCAACTTATATTTAGGGCACTGGGCTAAACACTTGCCTCATTTTTATTAACGTCTTCCCAATTCGGGTTATAATAATGTTACAAACAGATCACTTTCCTAACATAGAAGATTGCTATAGGTTAATTTAGCCTTCAACAAACCTACAGCTAAGTTCTCACATTCACTACATTATTGAAATGGTCACATCAGCCAGGGCAGAATACATTACAAGATTATGAATCTGATACCCCACATTTGAGTAAATTTAATAACAAGCTTAAATACTTCAGAAGGAGAAAAAAGAACTAGGTAAAATAACATTGTCCATCTGATACAGACTTTTCAGATAGCTTGATTCTGATATTTCTAGTGCAGTAAGACATTCGATTGATATGGTTTTCCTCTGCAAAATGATAGCCCACAAGAAATAAATTTTCATGGATCATATTCATATTTGAACAAAATTTTCCTCATTCTCTCAAACTGTTATTCACTATACTACAGGCTATAAAGGGATTTTCATCTGCTTTATCTTCTTGGCTTTTCCTGCTGTTTTTTAATTAAAGTTAAAAGAATTAAATGAAGCAGGATGCTGGGGTTACACCAGAATGAGAAAAGATCAGGCCGCCAAATCCACTGAGATGTAATGGGTCACAGGCTGATTTTGGAATTATCATTCACAGTGATTTTTTTTCCCCTAGTCTAAAGACTAAACATTAATGTATTTAAAAACTAGACAGATTATAGAGATCAGAGTTCCAGGTCAGTTTCACAGAGTAAAAGTATCTGGGAAAAAAACATGCTTTTAAAAGTATTTTGAGGCTATTTTATGCACTCCTCTGTCAATTTTGGCTATTTATGAATAATAAAATTTTCAGTTTCTCGCATATTTTGAGAATATTTGGTTCCACTTGAAATGGCAGCTTTGGGAATCTAAACAGAAGCATTCATATTTATAAAACTGAACTGTATGAAAATATAATGTAGCTCTGCATGTGGTTTCGTTATTTTGAATGTTCAGTTTGATAAAAAAAATACAATACAAATAGCCGGTGGATAGTGCTTACTGCAGGTGGGTGGGAGCGGTAGGGGGGCAAGGTGTGGGGGTGGTTGCAGAGGCTGCACAACCCCTCGGGTGAGGGTGCGGGGGACAACTGAGGCCAGCCAGGGGCACCACACGGAGCCTTGACTGCCCAGACCCCCGCCCCTGGGCTCTGCGGGCATCACTTCTGCTTTGTCCCCTTTGGGACCTGCTGACCTTGCCTGTGGCCGGGAGGAGATGGGGTTGTGGAGAGATGTCTACGGAGATGGGCCCCCGTACTGCTGCAGTAGCGTGAACAGTCCTAGGTCGGATAGAAACACAAGCACAGGGATCACGAGAGCAGAAATCTGCCTTCACCATCACTGCTGTGTGTCCTGTGCCTTGGCAGTGAATCCACTGTGCCGGGGCAAGTGTAGGGTCTCCTTCAGGTAGCAAGAAGTTAGAGGCCAGAGAGGGTGGCAGCAAGGGATGGGGTGGCAGGGACTAGTTAAAAAAAAAATCCCACTGCTGCTGCCTCTCATTTCTCTCTTCCTACCCCAGTGCTAGACCTTGGCTGTCCACCGACACAGCAGCACCCACATGACTACGTGCTTGTCTTCAGAGAATTACAGCAGGCATTCTGTTGGTTGCCTCCACCCCCATATTCAACCTCAGAAGCCAACTGGCCACCAGGGACATGTCTCTTCTCCTCTTTGAGCCTCATTTTCCCTAGATGCAAAGAAAGTGGGCTGAAAGTGATGCTCTTCAATCCCTTGTGTCTTGTTCACCTGTTGCTGTGACGCTCTCTTCTGCCTCTTCTCTTTGGCTGCTTGGGTGACTCCCTGTTCCAACTATACTGTAGCTCCTTATTTCCTACAGGATAATCCTGAAATTTCTAGATGCACTGCTCTGGGCTTTTCTGATCTCTTCAGCCTCAACTTTCACCAGGCTATATCTCTTCCCCATGCTGTCTCACCCCCCCAAGACTGCACTCCTTACAGCTGGTACAGCTTTAGAAACAAGAGGAATGACGTCTGTAGTTAAATTCCCCATGCCTTGAAGACAGTATTCTTTGTTAGGGAAATTGCCTCTTTCCCCACCCTTGAAGATTTCTCCCTGCCTCCCACCCCAGGTAGTCCTTCCCCCAAGTCCCCATGGCACTTGTGTAGTCACCTGAGTCTAAATTCACTTTACACTGGGTAGGGATTGTTGATGTCCAAATCTTCTGACTTCTCTGCCATGGGTTTCTCTGTGGGGGCAGGCCTGTGTCTCCTCTCTGTGCCCTGGCCCACAGCAAGGAGAGATGGGGAAATGGGCACTCTTGTGAACATGGTCATGGTCCTTTTCTAAACACTTTCTCCAGCAACAATGTCTCCTATAAATCTGGAGAGACTGTTTCTTGGTCAGTGCTCCAAATGTAGGGAGGGTCTGAGCAGGTTCAGAACCTTTCAAGCCACTGTTAGATCATGGGCTTGAAGAAATAATGTTAAAAAACATAATTAACCAAACATTATTAGTGAAGTCCAAAGCCACTAGGGAAAGAAACTTTTTCCATTGTGCTCTACAGAGCATATTTTCACTATTAGGCTAATGGTTCAGCTACTAAACAATCATTTATTGCTCATCAACAGTGTACACAATAAGGTGCTAGGTACCACTGAAGACCATATTGAGTTTGTATATTTTAAATGGCACTCAGAACTTCCTATAGAAAAATACAAAGATTTTAATACATCCATATGACATGACTGACCAAATTACGGTGCACTGACATCTCAGCTTTATCCCATTGATTTCCTTAGCATGGCTACATAAAGAATTAAATCCCTACCCGATTCAATAGTGTCATAATGCAACTATTCTGTCTTGGGAAAAGAAAAATGAAACTAAGATCATTAACATTTATGGACATTGCTATCATGTAATGCCTATTGGACTTAAGAAGAATAAAACATTGTCACATTTCCTCATAACGAATATTTCTGTAATACAGCATAAACACTCATGTATTTGGAAAAATTAAAATTAATGAAACAGCTCTAATTAAAATGATGTGTATGTGTTTTAATAGGTTCAAGTAGAATGAATTGGGATGTAAACAAGTTTTATTTTATTTTCTCTCCCTGTTTTCCTCCTTTCTCCATCCCTATGTAGACACAGTATGAGTTATAGAATCTAAGATTTGGGAGGACTCTCATAGGCCTAATTTCCTCATGCTGCTGATGGGAAAACCGAGGGTTGGCGAAGTGAATTGGTGCCATGGATCATATGAGGCAATTTCAACACTAATCTTTGTAACCTTTTTTTCCCCCTCTGTTTGCCCACAACTAGACAGCCCCTAAAGTGTTGACAAGGAAAGTTCAAGTTGAAACTTATTCTTCAACTAAGGCAACCTGAACACAATTCATGTTTTAAGGGAACTGTATTCACTGTACACACATATTCAATTTTTAATTTACTAAAATGTTTCAATTTCTTTACATGTACTACTTTTAAAGGAACTAATGTCTACTTTGCTTCAGTATACCTCATGTGTGCAGATGTTTGTATGTGTAAGTGCACATACAAATGTTAGTGTTTTTTTTTTTAAGATTTTATTTATTTATCTGACAGAGAGAGACAGCCAGCGAGAGAAGGAACACAAGCAGGGGGAGTGGGAGAGGAAGAAGCAGGCTCCCAGCGGAGGAGCCTGATGTGGGACTCGATCCTAGAATGCTGGGATCACGCCCTGAGCCGAAGGCAGACGCTTAATGACTGTGCCACCCAGGTGCCCCAAATGTTAGTGTTTTTAACCCGATTTCAGTGAGTTCACCAAATTCTTACAAAAAGCACTGCGCTGGATATCAAAGATACAAAGATGAGTACTGCTTGGTGGTGGAGACATCCAGAATTTGATAGACATGCTTAATATGTGATAGAGGTATGTTTAGATAGCAGCAAGAGTACCCAACCCAGTCTGAAACAGTCTTTGATGGTGGTCAATTTACAGCCATTTAAGGAAATGATGTAAAACATATTTGGGCTCTTAATGGATGAGTCTGGGAATAAAGAAAGGGAAGAAAAAAAGGAATCTTGTAAGCACAACTCACATAGCTTGATGTTTGTGGAAAGCTACATAGAGTCTTGCACTGGTAGAGTGTGAAGTTCAGTTCAGAAAGTGATATAGGAATAAAGTTAAAGAGCAAGGCAGTAAGAGGATATGAAGGACCAGAGAGCCTGGACCTTATTCTTTAACTTATGGCAACCACTGAAGTGTTTTAAGCAAGAGTAAAGATGGTCAGTGTTTCATTTTTCATGGCTGCTTTGGGAAGATGGGTTTGAGGGCATATGATTAGTAGAATAGGGAATTGATGAAGATTTTACCTCATTCCAAGAAATGGATAGTAGGTAAGTGAATTGCACATGTCTTTTGAGAGAGGGAAGTATTGATATATATTAAGTTGGTGAAATCAACACGATTTGTTGTTTAGTGAGGGAGTGGAGAGGGTCAATCAAGGCTCACCATCAGTTTCTAATTCAGTGGATGGTGATGACACAATGTGAACTATGAACTATAAGAGTAGGTGTAGAAGGAAGAATGATGGGTTTTTGTGCTTGTAAAATAGCCAGCTGGACATATCCAACAGGCATTTGGAAATAAAAGTTAACAAAAGATGTAAGGCCAGAGATAACATATCAGCATATAGAAGAGCTTGAGATACTCCTGGGAGAAGTTGTAGGGTGAGAACAAAATGAAGGTCAAAAAAGAGTCTGTAAAACACCAACACTGAAGAGCAGAGAAAGGGGATCCAACTAAGACTCAAAATGTGCACTAGTCAGTGAGATAGGAGAGAACCAACAGTGTGTAGTTTTAAGAAAAAGTAATCTAAGATGGCAAATGCACAGGAAAGTCCAATGAGCTAGAGACCAAAAGATGCCCTTTGGATTAGCCTTTTGTAATATTTATACATTGTTCTAAACTATCAGGGTATTTTTTGCCTTTCTCATTTTCTCATGAATACAATATATGAATCTCCTAAGGAATTCTTTACACAAAACACTGACGAGAATGCATAGCTAGCCAGGCCCGAGGAGGTAGTCTGAGGATGAACTTTCTGTACCCACCAACCATCTATGGTTATTAAACACTTGAAATGCCATCAGTCCAAATTGAGATGTGTTCTAACTATAAAATATATACTGGATTTCAGAGACTTAGTATAAAAAATGTAAAATATCTCAATAATTTACAAGTTAGAATCATAGTATTTTGAATATACTGGGTGATGTAAAAGGTATTAGTAAGTTTAATTTCATTTGTTTAACTTTTCTTGTGTGGCCACTAAAAAATGCGAAATTACCTGTGTGGTTTGCATTTGTGGCTGACATATTTCTTTTAGATAGTGCTACTCCAGGCTGTGCTTATTTCCCAGAGCAGCCACATTTTTTTCTGTGAATCTTACATAACCACTGAGCCCAGTTCAATGCCTGCATTCCTTTATGCCAACTTCAGCAGACTCAATCCACAGTGTTCCTTCACTTAACCTAAATGCCTTTGGTTTGCTAATTACAATTGGAGTGTGGTTACATATGTGCTATATTATTCTCAATAATACAGATGGTTCTTGTTCTCTAATTATTCCAAATTTTCATATTGTAGTTCCCCTTTTAGGTTTTGCAGATACAGCTACAATAATATAAAGTCCTCAAATCCATAAACTGAAATGATAGGATCTGGTAAAGGTAACCCATTTTTGTCTACCAATACTAAAATAAATCTAGAGTAGAATTTTCTGGACAGCCCTATACTTATACTCTGACTTATAACATTGTAACTACTGAATCAGGATGATTATTATTTTTATTAAAATCTCAACATAGGATGTACTTTTAAGTTGTATAATACTTAATAACATTAACTAGATTAAATAGTTGAAGTGTTTACCTAATTAGTTTCATATGTCCCTAACACATTAAATTAGTAGAAATATAGACCTTTCCCATAATATACTTAGAATTTTTCTATTACCACTTTTGAAATATAAATGCATAATTTCTCTGTAAAAAATACCAGCTACTCCAAAATTTTTTGTACATGATGTATTTCACTGTCAGAGTCAAAACAACATGAATTTAAATATTAATTGCAAATTACATTAAATAATTAATTCAACATATGCTATTAGTCAATACATTATTCAGTATTTTCTTCATAAATAAGATATTTCATTACTATAATTTAGTACTAATTATAAAAAAATACTTCAAAAAAAGCTGTATCAAAGAAAAGAATCAATGGTTCCTTATTAGGCATGCCATCATCTATTAAATGTACAATACATTCATTTATACTAGTCAATAATGAAATTTCAATTTAGAACAATTATAATTTGTTCCTGGTATGAGTTTAAATCTGATCAAAGTAATAAAAGAATGTATTCTTACAATAAAACTGGTGACTAGCCAATGTTATTTTATCTATCTATCTATCTATCTATCTATCATCTATTGACTTGAAATTAAAATAAATGGACTCAGATCATTTACTGAATTGAATTCTTTCTACTTGCAGAGTCACTGTTTTCCACAAAAAGGGCACTTATTCTTTTTTCCCATTCTATCTTCTATATCACTCTTCACATATTTATGCACAAATGAAGAAGTGATAACACTTTAGCATGCATGTATCACTTAGTTTATACTATATTTCTTCTTCATATATAATTTGCACGAGCAGTATCAGACCAAATATAAAAATAAGTTTGCTTACAGCCTGGTTTGCCACCACTCCCTCCAGCTGAATTGGACAAAACACTGTGAAACATGCCCAGGAAGAATGGTGTAGGTTTGTGATTCTTTGGTGCAGAGCTATGCTGTGTCCCTACCATGAATCTTCCTGAATCCTTGTAGAAGCCCACCTGGCCCACACAGCCATGCAACATAGTCAGCAAGAAATCTTACCTCTCATTTGACATGACCTCTCATTACTTGACACTATTAGTCAACACAGTAAGAATTTCAACCGAAATAATTTGGTGTCATACAGATAAAAGATCAAGATAATTTATTTCTATAGACTGAATATATTGGCAATCTTGGATCAAAGAAATCTAATAAGATCCAAAGATATATTAAAAATAAAACAGAGATTGGAAGAGTTAAGATGGTGGAGTAGTAGAGGGGCCCTGAGCTTGCCTCATCCCTCAAATCAGCTAGATCAACATCATGTTATTTTGAACACAGGAAATTGATTTGAGGATTCAGAAAACAATCCGTACAATTGGAAAGTGAGAATGTGGCAGATGAGAGGTTTGGAGTCCTAACTTGGGGGAGAGAAAAGCCACGGTGCTACGGAGGGGATGTAGCCATTTTCACAAAGTGAATTCAGAGAAAGAAGGAGAGAGTGGGAGCGAGAGGAACATAGGGTTCCCACAATATGCTGCAGTTAGGGAATCCTCTGGGTAGCACCGGGAGAGATTGCTCCCCCTGCTGAGGTACATTTGGAAGAGGGTATTTGCCTCTCCAAGGACAAAGGGCCCACTGGGAGTCATTGAGCAGCTGTTTAGAAGCAGGGGACAGACACATGCAGAGGGCAGATAGCTTGGTCACAACTTTTGGCTCTGCATCACAGTGGACTGTGTGTGCACTGTGAAACTGCTTTTCTGGGACACAACAGTGAGGGGTGTGCTACAAGTCTCTCTCCTGGAAAGGGGGGAAAGCAGGTCTGCACCTTGCCGGGTCCTTTAAGATTTGGAATTTTGAATCCCAGTTGTATGTCAGAGATAAAACACAGAACTGTGGCACCAGGCATGTCAATGGCCAGGCACAGACAGATTGAGGGCAGCAATCTGATGAAAGCCTGGGACACAGAAGAGTGAACAATCTCTGTGAACAGCATAGGCTATGAGTTCTCCTCCCCAGGGACGAGAGGGCAGGGTGACACCATGTTCCACCCTCTCCCCCACCCCTCAGCATGGTTGGACTTCAGAGAGAAACACAGAGCCTACAGTGGTAACTGGAGTTGCTTACACCAAGCCCATTCCCCCTGCACCTAACAAGGACATCTGGGCAAAGTCAGGTCTGACTGTGGGCCAGCAGAGCAGGCTTCTGCCTCAGAAGACCAACACAAGCACCCCTCCCTCCCATGTACCAGGCTTATCTTAAAAACCAAAGCACAACTAGTTAAAGGTCCAAACACTCCCCATGGTAAGCAAGGAGGAACTTTGTAGAGGACTGAACTGTGGGGAAGAGCAGCTAAAACACAACAGCAGAGTGCACACAGCATACACCAGAAACACTTCCTAAAGCACCAGGCCCTGGACAGTCAATGACCCCTTCTTAATATAGTATTACTCTCAAGAGCAGGAAACATAACAAGCTTTCATAATACACAAACTGCAGAAACCTAGACATAATGACAAGATGGAGGACTTCTCCCCAAAAGAAAGATCAAGAAGAAATCACAGCCAGGGATTTGCTCAAAACAGATACAAGCAACATATCTGAACAAGAATTTAGAACAACAGTCATAAGAATACTAGCTGGACTTGAAAGAAGCATAGAAGACACTGGAGAAACCCTGGTTGCAGAAATAAAAGACCTAAAAATTCCTCAGGCCAGAATAAAAAAAAATACTATAACTGAGATGTAAAACTGACTGGATATAATCACAATGAGGATGGAAGAAGCAGAGGACTAAGTAGATGATATAGAAGATAAAATTAGGAAAATAATGGAGCTGAAAGGATGAAGAAAAAAATTATTACATCTCAATTATGTACTTAGGGAGCTCCACAATTCCACAAAGTGCAATAATATCCGTATCATGGGAGTCCCAGAAGAAGAGCGGGGAAAAAGGGGCAGATGGGTTATTTGAACAAATTATAGCTGAGAATTTACCTAATCTGGGGAAGGAAAGTGGCATTCAAGTCCAAGAGGCACAGAGAACTCCTCTCAAAATCAACAAAAACAGGTCAACACCAAGACATATCACAGTGAAACTTGCAAAATACAAAGATGAAGAGAGAATTCTGAAAGCAGCTGGAGGCAAAAGATCCTTAACCTACAAGGGAAGACACATAAGCCTAGCAGCAGGAATGTCCACAGAAGTTTGGCAGCTGGCAAGAAGTGGTATGATATATTCAATGCGCTAAAAGGGAAAAATATGCAGCCAAGAATATTTTATCCAGCAAGACTCTCACTCAGAATAAAAGGAGAGAGAAAAGGATTCCAAGACAAGCAAAAACTAAAGGAGTTAGTGAAAACTGAACCAGCTATACAAGAAGTACTGAGGGGTACTTTGAGTGGGAAAGAGAGACCAAAATTAACAAACTAGAAAGTGATAGAGACAATCTACAGGAACTGCAAATTTATAGGTAATACAATGGCACTCAATTAATATCTTTCAATTACTCTGAATATAAATGGACTCAATGCTTCAATCAAAAGACACAGGGTATCAAAATGGATAAAAAAACAAGGCTCAGTAATGCCTGGGTGGCTCAGTCAGTTAAGTGTCCAGCTCTTGATCTCGGCTCAGGTCTTGATCTCAGGGTCATGAGTTTGGACCGCACATTGGGCTCCATTCGGGCCATGAAGCCTACTTAAAAACAAACAAACAAACAAACATCCCAAGACAAGACCCATCAATATGCTATTTATAAGAGACTGATTTTAGATCCAGGGACACCTCCAGATTGAAATTGAGTGGATGGAGAACCATCTATTATGCTAATGGACATCAAAAGAAAGCTGGAGTAGTCATACTTATATCAGACAAACTAGATTTTAAACCAAAGACTGTAATAGGAGATGAAGAAGGACACCATACCGTAATAAAGTGGTCTATCAAACAAGAAGTTCTAACAATTGTAAATATTTATGGCTCCAACTTGGGAGGAGCCAAATATATAAATCAATTAATGGCAAACTTAAAGAAACTTATTGATAACGATACAATAATAATAGACTTTAACACCTCACTGACAGAAATGGACAGATTATCTAAGCAAAAGATCAATAAGGAAACAATGGCTTTGGATGCCACACTGGACCAGATGGACTTAACAAACATATTCAGAGCATTTCATCCCCAAACAGCAGAATACACGTGTTTTTTGTTTGTTTGTTTGTTTTTTAGTGCACATGAAACATTCTCCATAACAGATCACATACTGGGTCACAAATCAGGCCTCAACCAGTACAGAAAGATTGAGATCATACCATGCATATTTTCAGTCCACAACACTATGAAACTTGAAGTCAACCATAAGAAAAAAAAAAAAACGACCACATATACATGAGGTTTTAGAACATCCTACTAAAGAATGAATGGGTCAACCAGGAAATTAAAGAATAAATTAAAAAAATACATGGAAGCAGATAAGAATGAAAACACCACAGTCCAAAACCCTAGGGACACAGCAAAGGTGGTCATTAAGAAGGAAGTATATAGCAATACAGGCCTTCCTGAAGAAACAAGAAAAGTTTCAAATACACAACCTAATCTTACGCCTAAAGAGCTGGAAAAAGAACAGCAAATAAAGCCTAAAACTAGTAGAAGGGAAATAATTAAGATTAGAACAGTAATAAATTATATAGAAACTCAAAATAAAACCTGTAGAACAAATCAATGAAATTAGGATCTAATTCATTGAAAGAATTAACAAAATTTATAAAGTTCTAGCCAGACTTATCAATAAGAAAGAAGAAAGGACCCAAATAAATACAATCACAAAGATCACAACCAATACCACAGAAATACAAATAATTATAAGAGAATATTTTGAGCAATTATATTCCAACAAATCGGGCAATCTGGAAGAAATAGATAAATTCCTAGAAATGTATAACTACCAAAACTGAAACAGGAAGAAATAGAAAATTTGAACCTACCCACAACCACTAAAGAAATTGAATCAGTAATCAAAAATCTCCCAACAAACAAGAGTCAAGGGCCAGAGGCTTTCCAAGGGAATTCTACCAAACATTTAAAGAATTAATACCTATTCTTCTGAAGGTGTTCCACAAGATAGAAATGGAAGGAAAACTTCCAAACTCATTCTATGAGGTCAGCATTACCTTGATTCCAAAACCAAAGACCCCACTAAAAAGAATTACAGATCAATATCCCTGATGAACATGGATACAAAAATTCTCAACAAGATACTAGCTAATAAAATCCAATAGTATGTTAAGAGAATTATTCATCACAACCAAGTAGGATTTATTCCTGGGCTGCAAGGGTACTTCAGTATCTGCAAATCAATCAACATGATGCACCACATTAATAAAAGAAGGGATAAGAACCACATGACCCTCTCAATAGATGCAGAAAAAGCATTTGACAAAATACAGCATCCTTTCTTGATAAAAATCCTCAAGAAAGTAAGGATAAAAGGAACATACCTCAACATCATAAATGCCATATATGAAAGACCCACAGCTAATATCATCCTCAAAGGGGAAAAACAGATCTTTTCCCCTCAGGTCAGGAACATGACAAGAATGTCCACTCCCACCATCGTTGTTCAACATAGTACCAGAAGCCCTAGCTTTAGCAATCAAACAAAAAGAAATGAAAGGCATCCAAATCGGCAAGGAAGAAGTCAAACTTTCACTATTTGCAGATGACGTGATACTCTATTTAGAAAATCCAAAAGACTCCACCATAAAATTGCTAGAACTGATACATGAATTTAGTAAAGTTGCAGGATACAAAATAAATGTACAAAAATCTGTTGCATTTCTATAAACCAATGCCATTTATAATTGCACCAAAAACCATAAGATACTAGGAATAAACCTAACCAAAGAGGAAAAAGATCTGTATTCTGAAAACCATAGAACACACATGAAAGAAATTGAAGAAGACACAAATAAATAGAAAAACATTCCATGCTCATGGATTGGAAGAACAAATATGGTTAAGATGTCTATACCACCCAAAGCAATCTACACATTTAATGCAATCCCTATCAAAATAACACCACCATTTTTCACAGAGGTAGAACAAACAATTCTCAAACTTATATGGAACCAGAAAAGACCCTGAATGGCTAAAGCAATCTTGAAAAAGAAAAGCAAAGCAGGAAGCATCACAATTCCAGACTTCAAGCTGTATTACAAAGCTGTAGTGATCAAGACAGTATGTTACTGGCACAAAAATAGACACATAAATCAATGGAACAGAATAGAGACCCAGAAATGAACCCACAACTGTATGGTCAATTAATCTTCGACAAACAGGAAAAAATATCCAGTGGAAGCAAATGGTGTTCGGAAACCTGGATGAGAACATGCAGAAGAATGAAACTGAACCATTTTCTTACACCATACACAAGAAGAAATTCAAAATGGGTGGAAAACCTAAATGTAAGACAAGAAACCATTGAAATCCTAGAGGAGAACACAGGCAGCAACCACTTTGACCTCGGCCACAGCAACTTCTTATCAGACATTATCTTTGGAGGCAAGGGAAACAGAAGCAAAAATGAACTATTGGTAGCTCGTCTAGATAAAAAGCTTCTGAACAGCAAAGAAAACAGTCAACAAAACTAAAAGCCAACCAATGGAATAGGAGAAGATATTTGCAAATGACATATCAGATAAAGGGCTAGTACCCCAAATCTATAAAGAACTTATCTAACTCTACACCCAAAAAACAAATACTTCAGTTAAGAAATGGGCAGAAGACATGAATAGACATTTTTCCAAAGAAGACATCCAGATGACTAAAAGACACACAAAAAAATGCTCAACATCTCTCATCATCAGGCAAATACAAATCAGAATGGCTAAAATTAACAACTCAGGAAACAACAGGTGTTGGTGAGAATGTGGAGAAAGGGGAACACTTTTGCCCTGTTGGTGGGGATGCAAACTGATGTAGCTACTCTGGAAAACAGTATGGAGGTTTCTCAAAAAGTTAGAAAAAAAAAGTTTCTCAAAAAATATAGAAACTACCCTATAACCCAGCAATTGCACTACTAGGTATTTTTCCAAAGGATAGAAAAATGCTGATTCAAAGGGGCACATGCACCCCAATGTTTATAGCAGCATTATCAACAATAGCCAAGTTATGGAAAGAGTCCTATTGTCTATTGACTTATGAATGGATAAAGAAGAAATGGTATATATATATACAATGAAATATTACTCAGTGATCAAAAAGAATGAAATCTTGCTCTTTGCAATGATGTGGATGGAGCTAAGGGAAATAAGTCAGTCAGAAAATTACAAATAAATGGTTTCACTCACATGTGGAATTTAAGAATTGGATACAAACAGAGAGAGAAGCAAACTATAAGAAGCTCTTAAATAGAGAGAACAAACTGAGGGTTGGTAGAGGGGAGTTGGGTGGGGAGATGGGCTAAATGGGTGATGGGCATTAAGGAGGGCACTTCTTGGGATGAACACTGGGTGTTGTATGTTGTATGTGCGTGATGCATCACTGGATTTTGCTCCTGAAACCAGTGTTGCACTGTATGTTAACTAACTTGAAGTTAAAAAAAAAAAGGAAAAAAAAGGCAGGCCTGGGCAGGACAAAGGCCAATGTGATTGGAGTGCAGTGAGCACAGGGAGTAGAAAAAGGAGGTCAGAGGCAGGCAGGTCCTGGGTCATGCTGGGTCTCTAAGCCTGGGCTTCAAATTTTGGGTCACAATCAATCAATGGAATCAGGGAGTGCTTTTTATCTTCTGTATGCTTAAAAAAAATTAAACAAACATTTAAATAATATTACAAAACTCTGGTTTTTTTCCGTATAAGCAAACCCTGATTTATGGAAGTATTTTAATGTGTTAACTAATTTTTATTCTTAACTTTTCATGTGTTAAAAATGAACTATTTTGTGGTTCCATTCAAATTTTTGGGATTCTTGGTTCTAGTTCTGTTAAAAATGCCATCAGTATTTTGATGGGGACCCTGAATAGCCAAAGCAATCCTGAGAAAGATAAACAAAACTGAGGTATTATATTCCCAGATTCAAACTATACTACAAAGCTATAGTAATCAAAACAGTATGGTACCAGTGTGAAAACAAACACATAGAACAATAGAGTAGAATAGATTGTCCAAAATAAACTCATACATATATGGTCTATTAATCCATGACAAAGGTGGCAAGAATATACAATGGGGAAAAGACAGTCTCTTCTAAAAATGCTGTGGAAAAAACTGGGCAGCTACATGCAAAAAAATGAAACTGGACCTGTCTCTTACACCATAAACAAAAATAAATTAAAAATGGATTCAAGATTTAAATGTAAGAGTGGAAACCATAAAACTACTAGAAGAAAATACAGGCAGTGAGCTCTTTGACATTGGTCTTAGGTATAGTTTTTTGAACCAGTCTCTGCAGACAATGACAACAGAAGCTAAAATAAACAAATGGGATTACACCAAACTAAAAATTTTTGCACCATGAAGGAAACCATCAACAAAATGAAAAGGCAACCTACTGAATGGGAGAAGATATTTGCAAATCATACAAATATTGGGTAAATATCCCAAGTACCTAAAGAGCTTTCATAACTTACTAACGGACTTGAATAGACATGAAGATGGACAACAGGAACATTAAAAGATGCTCAACATCACTAATCATCAGGGAAATGCAAATCAAAACCCATATGATTTCCCTTATATACAGAATCTAAAAACAAAACAGAACAAACAAATGAACAAACAAAACAAAACAGAAACAGATTCATGGATACAGGAGACAAAGTGGTATTTGGCAGACTCGAGAGGGAGTGGAGGGTAGGCAAAATAGGTAAAGAGGATAAGAGGTACAAACTCCTAGCTATGAAATAAGTCATGGGATGTAATGGACTGCATAGAAAATATGGTCAATAATATTGTAATGACTTTGTATGGTGATAGATGATAACTTAACTTATGAGGATCATTTTATGTTTAGAAAGATCAAATTACTATAATATGTACCTGAAACTAATAGGATATTGTTGAGCAGAGATGAGATTACTGGCCTTCTGGTTGAGCCCTGCAACCTCAGAAGTAGGTAGAGGAGGATGGGAAGAGATCCCCCAGCTCCCTAAACCCACCCCAGCACACAAGTATCCATGTACACACTCACTGGCACATAGCAGCCCTGTAGCAGCCTGCTGTCAATCATCCAAGGACCTCATATAAAGGCCTGTCCTTCAACCACCTGCTGTTCTGGGGACTCAAGTGCTCTGACTTTTGAATGTGACAAGTTTGTCTCACTTTGAGGTAGGTGTAAAAGAGTGTTACTGAGCAAGTGGAAGTGTGAGCAAGATCCTGACCAAGCCCAGGGTAAATAAATCTGCTTAGCATCTCTGCTTGGGATTTCTCATGGATTATACAGGATCTGGCTAACAGTTTAGAATTAGTTTCTGTTTTGGAATAGCCATTAGAGTGAATTTAAGCCTAATGCTGCCACTTAAAACCCCATAATTAGCTTTGCCCCACCCAGAAAATAATAAATCATGTTAATTCAAAACAGTTCTACATAAGAAATGGTTTCCTGTTTTTAGTTTCTGATATGTGGGCTGGGGGTAGAACTCATCTCCTTCCACCAACAACATAAATGGGCGAGTTGCACCTTCCGCTTTCACATATCAAGTTTAAACTGTCATTTCCCTTTTTAAGGTCACATTTTGTATGAAATGTGATTGATCTCACCTGTATAAAAATATGAATATGGGATATATAATCATTTTTCTGCCTCATAGCTCCTTATTCCATTGTAAATCCCAACATACATGCCTTATTCAAATCTTTTCTTGAAACATGAATGTAGATTTCTCTGTTATTGTTTCCATTGTTTTTAAGAGAACCAGTGAATCAAAATCGACTGTGATTCCCTCCTCCCCTTCAGAGTCCCCAGTGTTGAAGCACTCCATGATGATTTCAAGAAGCCAGCCCTGCTAGTGCCCCTCATGACATGAGGAAAGGCTGGCCACCAGTCCCTCAAACCCTGAGGAAGTGAAGAAGGAAAAGCCCGTGGCACTGCTGGACAGCATTACCATGTCCCCATGGGAGGAGCAGCCATATCCTCCTACTCACAGCAGCTTCTTCCCCTGGAGGCCTGGTCACGGGCCTCTGCAGCTGCTGGACCCTGAAGAGCAGCACCACCCATGGCACCTGTAGTCCAAAGGGATGAGTTGCTGCCTTTTCAGGCCACTGCCTAGCTGCAACGTGCTTTCCAGAGCACCCCTCACTGAAATGTATTGCTATCACCAGAGACCTGTCTTCTTTCTCTATGGTCTGGGAAGCACCCAGGGATGGTGTTTTTCTCAAACAAATCCAAATGCCACAGCACGCCTATTGTTTGGTCTACATGGAGCAATGTTCTTAGCTTTGGACATAGCACCAGCTCTTTATTTTGCAGGGACCAGAGGAAGACAGAGACAGGATCCAAGTGAGTAGTAAGGCCATTGAAGAAACCTGTCAAAGCAACAAAGGATGTTCTCTCACTGCAGGGTAAAATTAGATTCAACCAAAAAACAACTGATGGCTGAAGCCATTGGCTCAGAAAAGAAAGGAGGCAATGATAGCGTTCATTGGAAGCTTGTTGGATCCATGTACTTAGAGATCACTGAGTCAGGAGGCAGATTCTTGAAGAAAGAAAGCCAAAGACTGGGAAGACAAAGATTTTATTGTAATGATGATGACAGATTCCTCAATCCGACTATTCTTGTTGAGAAGCCTCTGATGCAAATGAAGAAGGCTGAAAAATTGACAAGAAGCCAGAGATCCTTTAGTCATTGATTGCCCAGTTAAATGATAGTGAAAGGGAACTCTCTGAAATCTCTGAGAGGTTAAAAACCTTAAGCAAAGCTCTACCAGAGTCACCATCTCCAGATGTTTTAGATGCTTTCATGTCAGAAACAAAATCAGAGTGTGTTAGATGGTGTGTCACGGAAGAAACTACTTGAGAACTTAGAACTGAGGAAAGAGGGACAGACTTAAAGGATTGATAAAACCTGTAAAGCCCACAGAGATACCAGAACCAAAAAAGACTGGAAATCACATTAGAAATGCTAAAAAGCTTACATTGATTCTCTTTTGTGCCATGAAAAAAGGAAACAAATCCAAATTAAAAACTAGAACAGGAGGGGAAGTTATCCCCCTGCCCCAAACTCCCAGAACTCTCTCTGACTGTAATGAGATTGAAAGATGAGCCTAATGTGGAGGAAGTGGAGGCTGTGGAAGAGGAAGAGAAAGACACAAAGGATTGTGCAAAGAAAAAATGATGGGTGGAAGAAGTGGGCTATAGCAGAAGTTAGAGCCAGAAGAAGCAGTATGGGAAAGGGCTCTTCTCAGCTCTCAAGAAACAAAAACCCACGAAAACATGCCTCAGCCAGATGGAACAGAATGATTGTAAACAAGAGATTAGCAAAATAACTTCATCATTCAAGGAACCCCTAGCATCAGAGAATGAAATTGAGAAAAACAGAAGAGTTGAAGAAAAAGAAAGCTACCAGCTCAAGAAAACATCCACCAAAACTTCCCTCTAAATATCCAGAAGATGGCCCAGACTGCTGTGGATGGGTCCCAAATGAAGCCCAAAGTGATGGTAGCAGGGTACATTTCATGAAAATATTGACCTCAATTGCTTCAGAGTTACCAAGAGGAGGAAATACTTTGATATGCAGTTCTATTTCTCAAGTTCATTGTGTTTTCTAATACTTTAAGTTTTATAATAAACAAAAGTTAAAATAGGATATTTCCTTTCTAGATTACAAATATCTTCTCCTTTAGTAAGGGAGAAGATTTACAGATCGCATTTTTGAATTTTCTAGAGTCAATTGATTTTTATTTTTTCAGATTTTCTGAATATTTGATTTAAAATGTTGTCTCGAGTAACAGTCAACAGTCATAACGCTAATGGAAGCTTAGTTTGGGAATTTAGAGTTTTTTACATTTACGAAAGATATTTCAGATAAATATTTTGAATGCATGTTGTTTTTCTTCAAAGGAAAAAGAAGGTATTTATTTTTAGGGTTACCTATGGGCAAGAAAACAATGTATTCACTAAGAGGAAAGAATTCAGGAGATCAGAAAGTTTTGGTACCTAATCTTGCATTGAACATATCTTAACATATTATTTTATGGTTACCTTGCTTTTAAAGTAGTTTTAAAAAATCTGATGTTTCACATCTCACAAGATAACATTTTTTATATGGCATTATCAATTTGTTACCTAGTGACAAGATTTTGAATATAAAACTACATAAATACATCTAAACTACTAAGGAAGAATTGAGAAATGGAACCAAGTAAGTGAAGATGACCCAGTAATAACTATAATAGCCTTAATAAGTTTCGGAGGTACTGGAGCTTTAATAAGCACTGGTAAACTTAATAAGTAATTCAATTCCAAAATATCCTATCTTGATCATCTTTAATTAGAAAATAAATTAATATTATACATGAAAGATTCAAGTTGGAGTCACATACTGGCTGTATCTAGACTGAGTTCCACCTGTATATGCATTTTCTGTGGCTAAATCAGTATTTTATTTATTTGTTTTAAATTTGAATGTTTCTAAATGGAGCAGATGCTACCTGCTTCAGTAAGTTTCAAAATTTGAAAATACGCACAGTAAGAGACATATTTTATGTTGTTACCCAGACTATTCTCTCTCCCATCCTGCTCCCTACCAGCCCCATCACGCGCGCGCGCGCACACACACACACACACAAATACAAAACAGTCCTTACCCTTACTGCATTTACGGGATGTGTTTTGATCTATTCTATTCTATTCTATTCTTCTATTCTATTCTATTCTATTCTATTCTATTCTATTCTATTCTATTCTATTCTATTCTATTCTATTCTTTCATTTTAAAAGGGCTGACTATGGCCCACCGAACTCAAACTGATGTCTGAAAAGCATGCCCTACTCTCTTACCCTGTGCAAATAGTTTTCATTACCCTTGGCATTACACCTTTTCATTACCTACCATGCCTTCAAATACATCTGCACTTACGATTATTTAACTGAAGAAGGAAAATTTCTTCTAAAATCTGAAAAGGAAATTCTCAGAAACTAACCAGCTGGCCAAACAGAGTGAGACTATAACAATGTCAGTAGGGGAGCAGCATTTTAGATCCAGAAAGGCTTCCCTAAATAATGTGCATATTACTATTTACAGTTAAATACCAGGATACCCAGTGAACCTTGAGAATCAGAGAGCATGCTTTTGGCTGCTAGGATAGGAAACCCAAACCCAAACTGCCTTAAATAGTAAAAATATGTATTAAAAACAAATTGGCTTAAGACAGTCCTGCTACTCTTTATTGCTACTTGAAAAATATCCAACCCTCAAACCATGGCCCTGGCATAACTGAGGAACTAGAAGCCTGTTTGTTTTTTTGTTCTGTTTTTGTTGTTTTTTGTTTTGTTTTATTTTGTTTTTTCATGGAATGAGTACATTCTAAAGTGTATGAATATTACTTTTGAAATCAGTTTTAGTAAGTACCACATTGAGTAGCTTCCTTGAAGGAAATGAATTGGAGAAATTCCTTAAAGGATAATTAATTGACACAATAACATCATGGGGAGTTTGAAGTAGTAAAAAGGGAATTACAAGACTTTCATACTGATGTTGTCTGAACTCAACCTCATAATTGTATGTCCTGGATCAAATCACAGAACATTTAATATATCATCAGCACATATCTAAAATATACAGAGCCAAAGTGAGAAAAAAAATTACAAACCTATGGCCCTTTTTTTTTTTTTGAACAGTATGTGAAGTTAAAGCCTTGATATTGCTAATTCATCTTCAAAGCAAGAATTAAAGTCTCTATGTGGATGTTCAGGAATGATGGCCATGGAAGGATTTTGTTGTGGAAAAAGTCAAGGGACACTTGGGCATGACAATTTTAATTCAATAGGCTTTCTAAGTGAAATCACCTTCTATATATCTTTCCTGCTTATTTTATTTTTATTTGTAACACAAAGATAATTCTGTGACAGTGGACCTGTGTGGGAGGCACAGAATAAGGGAATGAAAAAAGATTGAAAAAAAGAGAAATTCTAATTTGAATAGGCAGTGTCACAAGCTGGGAAGTTGCTGAAATCAACAAAAAGGTGTGTTTAAGATTAATGTTTTTCATGATCACATTTAACTGATACTATCAAGATTGAAGAGAACCCTTCTTTAAAAAATGCATTTTACTTCTTATTAGTCTGGAAGATTTTAATGCTCTCTCCCCCAATTCAGAGGAAAGACCAAAATATAAGTCATATTTGCATTTAATCTTGATAGATAACCACATACATAGTAACCAAATATTCTAAGTTTTTGAGGCAGTCTGCATTTCAATTGTTTTGTCATCCCTAAGAATATTTATACCTATCAATTCATATTTCCTGATCTGTGTTATTAAAATATATTCACTCTACCAAAGATAACCATATGCATGAAAGTATTGACTTTATTTTTATAAACATGTTCTTATTTTGGATCCTTCTTATTTAAAACAAAATTTTCTTCTTTCTCTTTCAACTACATCCTTTCACTAAGAATTAAGAAGTATTGCTAACATTTGTTATAATCAGAAATGCCAAAGTTCTAATTTTAAGTCAATGCCAAGCTAAATTTCATGGTAGAATATCAAGTATTAAAGAAATAATACATTGTGACATTTCTATTAAATATATTCATAATTGTATATTTTGCTTTATGTGGATTCCAGCTTCAGAGAGAAAATTTTCATAACCCATGCCAATGAATTATCCAGTAAACAACTGTGCCTACATTGCAACAAGTGAATTTTGAGAAATGAAAAACTCAGCATGGATCTTTCATAAAATAAAAAATGATCAAAAACATATTTTTTGCCAAATAGTATGTTATAAAGTCAAACTTACACATGTAACTAGAGAGGACATTTAATTGTATAGTTACTTGTTAATGCAGTGAAGGCTAATTAGAAATCAGTACTGTTAGAAAAAACAAAAAATACCCCAATTTTGTCAATTTTGCATTTTTAATCAGATTAAGAGAGGAAGTGTATAATTGGGAGAAGTAGTATAAGTAGTATAGGTTGGCAAGCCATCTCTGAGCACATTCAGAACTGCTTTCCAATACTGGCTGTGCCACTATGAATTGTGAGATACTGTTGAGACTACCCTGTAAGCCATTTGTGAGGATAAAAAGAATTACTGTATCTGAAATGCTTAGCACATTTAAAGTGTAAATACTAGTTGTTATTGTTACTTTATTATCATTAGCTACTTGTCTGCAGCTATGGTATCTATAAAGGCCAAAGTACAGACAAGCATCAGAAACATCATGGCCCTGTTTCCCACCACGTGGAGGGAGTTTACAGTGAAGGCAACATAAAAATAAGCTGAGCTAAGAGATCAGAAGATTCAAGTCCATGATTTTAGTGTTCCCAGTACGTGCTTGCATTCCAGACTCTCTTGCAATTTGATTAACCCTTTCCTCATGACCAAATTGAGACTGACCCAGATTTCTATCATTTGCAGTCGAAAGAGTTCACATGAAGAACTACTGAATAAATTTAAGTACAGGAACTTGAAAATTGCTATTCAAACACAGTTGGTAGAGTATGAGGTATATGGAAGACAGAGATAAAAATATTATTAATATTACTGAAAAAAATCAACCTTGATTCAATGTGCATGGACTTCTAGTTCTGGACCCAATAATTAATTTCCCATTGGTCAGAACTAGGAAACTACAAGGTCTCTGAACAGTGGTTCCTTTAACTTAAGGCATGGGGTAAAAAATGTGTTCTATAGATAGGCTGGCTGACCCAAAAAGGATACCTACAGGGAAGCTTCCAACTCCTCCTGTGGAGAAGACAGGTAAAATCTTCAAAGAAAAGCCAACATTATTCCAGTTGAATTCCCACATGAGGCCTTGACAAACTGTGGTTTGTCAAAGTGTAAAATAAAAGTATCTCTTTGAGGGACACCTGGGTGGCTCAGTCAGTTAAGTGCCTGCCTTCGGCTCAGGTTATGATCCCAGGGTTCCTGGGATTGAGTCCCGCATCAGGCTCCTTGCACAGCGGGGATCCTGCTTCTCCCTCTGCCTGCTGCTCCTCCTGCTTGTGTTCTCTCTCTCTCTGGCAAATAAATAAATAAAATCTTTGGGAAAAAAAGTATCTCTTTGAACTATAATGGGAAGACTTTGGAATTGGGTAGCATTTAAATTTTACTCTTTCAGTTCTTAGATAAACCATTTAACATTTTGAGTATAAATCAATGAATCTTTGAAAAGGAGAATGATATTATCTATATTCATGTGATGTGATTGGCAAGGTTATATGAAATGCAAGTGAAATAAAATAATTTATTACCTAAAAGTTTTAAGAATGCGTAATTCAATTTTTAATAGCAATTATCAACATTGTACTTGACATGTTAGACATACTTTATGTAAAAAATGTCATAATATTTATCTTTCTTAAGTCTGGTTATATCAGACTCCAAACCGTTATATATCCTAGCTGGTGAAATTCAACCTGTTATTATTGGGATTCCTTTCTAGCCTCCAAATTTAGATGAAGATCTCTATGCTGGTATACATACTACTCAAGATCAATCAGTTGAGATTGGAAACTTTGTCGTTACCTAATATCTCATGATCTTTTCTGAGCCAGGAGACCCACATACCTAGGATTCAGCCAACCTGTGAGCTTCATGCAAGCTTCTCCTCACCAAGAACTGCTACAAAACTGGGGTTAAACTAAAAAGGCAAGAAATCTATAAAATTCCACCTCTAGAAAAATTATGGATTCGCTCTTTTCCTGAACACCTTATCTTCTCACTCTTCCATTCTAGCATACTCCTACAAAGATACAGAGAAAACTGAAATGCAAAAGCCAGATTGGATGGCTATCTATTGGCTTTTGGCTTGCAAAAAAACCATTGCTGTCGAGGAGGTCCATGTACTTGCCTGAACTCTTAGAACAGAAAGGAGCATATACAATTAAGAAACAAAACCAAAACAAACAGAAATTGGCGTGTCTGTAAATTATCCTGCTTGTAATATTTAATTTGTTTTCCCTGGAGATTAAAAAAAACATAATGGTCACATAGAATCCATCTTACAGAAGATGAAAGTTAGTAGTGTATTCCTTCTCTTTTTACTTTTTCCTCTTTGGATAGAAATTCCATTGAGGGAAAATCATATTTTATATATTTTTGTTTTTTAATTGTTTTATAGTGTATAGTGAGAAAATATATACTTATCAAAATATAATAAAATTTAAAATTTTTAATTCTGATTTTCAGAATAATGTCAATATAGAGTATACCAGTTCACTAGGAAATGAAAATCATTATTAGTGGGGTGACAAAATACTCATAATCTAATCTTTTGTTTTTAAACTTGTTTTTAATCTTTGTTTTAAAATCTTTGTTTTTAACCTTTTTTTGTTAAACAGCTAACAAGTTTTTAAACTTGTTATTGTTAAACAGTTATTATTCTGTGAAAGGGGATGCTGAAGTTTCCTGGAGGAGGGGGGGAAAGAAACACCAACATTTCAAAACTAATTTCAATCCTTGACTATTTGAGCTGTTCTGAGAGAACAGGAGAAATTTTAAACTAGCCGAGAGAAAAACAAAACAACAACAAAAACTAATATCAGCTGAAGCAGAAGGTTCTAATTCATTGGAACTTATTTATTATATGCTTGAGAGATTCTGTGAGCTGCACAAAGCTGAGTATTAATACATGGGCAAGCACAAGACAGACAAGGCAGATGTTGCATTAACAAAACTGTCTGGAACTGGAGAGCAGCTGTGTGGTTTGAGATGGCCGTTCTGGCACATAATTTATGTGAGGACCAAAATGGATACAACTCTACATTAAAAATAATAACAATAAAATAAAAAGAAGGACACTTACGGAGAGAAAAAGCTAAATTGCATTATAAGACCTAGGTAAAATCAAATTATATCCCCTTAACAATGGAGTAGTCAATCATAATATATGAGAATAAAGGTTTTCCCCAGGCAATAAACCCTAAATTCCCAGAGTCAATTGAAATGTAAATCACCTAGCCATCATTTTAAATCTAATATATCTTCATTAACCTAAAAGTATAGCTAGCCAATGCAGAGTCCATCTCAATCATAATTCAGAATAGTGCTATTAATTCACAAATGACTTCTAAATTCTCATCTGTCAGGAGAATTAGGACCCTGACAGCTCTAACATTCCGTATAGTAGGCTGCATGCTATAATGGAAAGAGAAACTGACAGAACCAGATTCTCTTAACATCGTTAGTTACTAGAGAAGTTTTTTGGGATAAAGTCTTTTGGGACAAGGTCTTTCAAATTTCCTGACCCTCAGTTCCTTCAAGTATAAAATGAGAATATCCACTTTGGTTATCTCATCTATGTTCTACTCCTCCCTCTTAAAGCCACACTGGTTAGTCTTCCATTTCTATCTCTCCACTGAGAGAGCTCTTGCCAAAGTCACCAATGATCCCTGTACTACTATGTCTGGTGGTCAGATCTCCATCCATATTTTACATGATTTTCAGCAACATTGTACAGAGTATACTCATTGAACTTGACTTTTTTGGCACCGCTCTCTTTTGGTAGAACTCCTGCTGCATTGGCTATCTCAGTCTTCTTTCAAATTCTTTTTATTCTAAAATTAAAAAAAATAATAATACAAAGAATCTTCAAATTGATGTTGCCATACATGTTGCTTTATATTTTGAGAACATGTAAAGTTATCTGAGGGTTTCATTACCTGCAATCTAATCAGTTAGCTTGCCACAGTTTAGTATATATTGACAGAAAGCATAAGAATCCAGTTTATTACTCACAGCAACAGTAGTAGCCAAAGTACCATTGTTGGGTCAATCACCCTAGCCTGATTCCCCAGAGTGATGTGATAAAAGCTAGCTGCTGTGTATACACACAATAGAGTTGTTACAGGAGAGGAACACTGATATTAGGGAGCCTGATCTTATACAGAAGGCTGTAAGCAGATCTGTCCACCCTCCTTTCCAGAGAGACATTATTTCTATTACCCTGATAATACAAGTATATATGCAACTCTTGAGTGAGAGAACTATTTTTTATTATTCTGGAATGTTACAAAATTTATTTAAGGTCGGGGAGGGGGAGATCCTTATCTTCAGTATCCTGGGAAACTAAGCAAAACAAATCTTTGGGGAGGAAGATATTTTTAACTTCCCAGCCTGCTTGCTTGTACAAAAATACTTGAAAATGCCACTGGGAGCAAATTAGTTGTTGTTAGTGCCTACACGTGAGAACCCAATGGGAAACTGTCTCCCAAAACTCAAACTTACTTCCTTTTTAAATAATGAAACTGTTGTTTGCTTGTCCTGATTTGGTTTTGCCGTTGAAGTTAGTATTACTTTTGATGATTTAGAGTTTAGAATAGTTTCCAATTTCATGTTGGAGCATTCCACAATAATATCTACATCTTCTTCACTTTGCAATACTTTCGTTTAAAGGAGTTAGAAAGAAGTAAAGTCTATGGTGAATATCCAAACACTGAAAACCACCTGTGGATATTACCATGCAGCGTTTGAATAATGCAACATTTGGATCTCCTAGCAAGTTTAATAGAGTCATACAAAATTACTTGAAGATATTGCCAATTTAAAGACATTATTCTCCCCAAATACATTACTTCTTAGAATACTACTCAGGGTTTGCCAAAGGTATGCTATGCCTCTTAAACTTATTAAAAGCTATTTTATGTACAAGAATGTTTCCCTGTTAGCAACAGATAGAAACACACACACACACACAAAACATGGCAACTGCTATGAGGATAATGACTGCTTCTCTCTTGCATGTTCTTGATTCAGTTCATGCAGATACTGGCCTTGAATTTTATGGCCATATGTTAGTGTTTTCTGTTTTTTCCCCACAATTTGATATTAGTGGATTTCTTCAATTTTGTCTTTATGTTGATTGTTAAGCTTTCATACTTTCAGAATTATATTTTTTTCACATATTTTTCAATCTTTCAATTGTTTTTTTTTCCTCTAATTTTATGGATTTGGAAAAATATATATACTTTGTCAGGATTGCTGAAAAGAAATTCCTGCATAAAAATGCTACCCTACCTTAGGGTTGAAAAGATTTTCTCTTACATTTTCTTCTAGAAGTTGTATGGTATTAGCATTTGCATTTAATCTTATGATTCTTTTTTGTTTAAAGATTTTATTTATTTATGTGACAGAGAGACAGCCAGTGAGAGAGGGAACACAGCAAGGGAGTGGGAGAGGAAGAAGCAGGCTCCCAGCGGAGGAGCCCGATGTAGGACTGGATCCTGGACGCCAGGATCACGCCCTGAGCCGAAGGCAGACGCTTAACGACTGCTACCCAGGTGCCCCTGATTCTTTTTTTTTAAGCAACAAATTTATTATTATACAGTTTTGGAGGTCAATTCCAAAATGGGTCTTACTGGGCTAAAATCAAAGTTCTATCAGGGTTTTATTTCCTTGTGGAGGCTTTAGAGGAGAATTCCTTTTCTAATTTTTCCCAGCTTCTGGAGGTTGCCCACATTCCTTGGTTCATGGCTTCTTTCCATGTTCAAAGACAAGAACGGATAGTCAAGTTTTGCTTACATTCATCACTCTGAGGTTACTCTTACGTTTCGGTCTTCCACATTTGAGGACCCTTGAAATTACACTGGATCAATCCAGATAATCAAAAATAATCTTACTTTAAAACCAGAAGATAATTAAGGCAATTTTAAGTTAATAATTATGCTAATTTTATGTATAGCACAAGGCAAATATTTTGATGTTCATTTCTTTCCATAGAAATATCCAGAGTTTCAGTACCGTCTATATGAATAAGATAAAACATATGCCAATCTTAAAGTCTTATTTTCTGAATTACCTTGATACCTTCATTGAAAATCCATTGGCAATACATATGTGGATTGATTTCTGGATTATTTTTTTATTCCACAAATCTATATGTTTATTATTTCACTAATTCCATATTCTATTGATTACTACAATTTTAATATAAGTCTTGAAATCGGGTAACTTAATTCCTACAATTCTCTTTTGTCTTTTAAAATTGTTTTGGTACTCTAAATTGAATTTCCACATGAATTTGAGAATCAGTTTGTTAATGTCACAAAAATTGTCCAAATTTTTATTGGTGTGGAATTTTACCAATAGATCAATTTGCAGAGAATTGATATCTTAATAATATTGAGTTTTGCAATTGATGATGGCATAGTTTTTCATTAGGTTTTCTTCAATTTCTCTCAGCAAAGTTCTGTTCTGTTCAATGAAAAGGTTTTTCACAATTATTGTTAAATTTATTGCTAAGTATTTTATACTTTTGAAGCTAATATGAAATAAATGGCTTACAATTTTATTTTATAATTGATTCTTTTATAAAAAAGCAAGCAATATTAAATATATATTCTGAAACCACCTGTGGATATTACCATGCAGCATGGTCTATCTATCTATCTATCTATCTATCATCATCTATCTAGATGATAGAGAGATAAATATATATATTGAAGTTATATCCTATGACCTTGCTAATTTCACATATTAGTTCTGGAACTTTTTTTTTTATATGGATTCCTTAAGATTTTCTATCTAAATGTCATCTGCAAATAAAGCCTAACTTCCTATTTTGTTATGGCTTTTCTTTCTTCTCCTTGCATTGTTACAGTAACTGGGGTCTCTAGTATGATTTTAATAGCACGGGAAACAATAGATGTCTTTATCTTATTCCAATTTTGGGTGTCCAATAGTCATCATTATATATTTTGTAAATGTTCCTTTTCAGCATGTGGCTGTTCCCTACTATTCCTTGTTTGCTTAGAATTTTAATCATGAGTAGATGTGAAATTTTTCATATATATATATATATATTTTTTTTTTTGCATTCTGTGACATCTAGTCTCCATGGTTTCTAATGAAAACTCCACACCTGTTTGCACTGGTGTTCCCTTTATACAATGTACCTTTTTTTTTTTCTCGTTACTTAGAATTTTTATTTTATCATTGGCTTTTAGCAGTTTTATTATGGTGTCTAGGAATGTCTTTTTTGTTGTTTTTATTTAAATTTGTTAGTTAACATATAGTGTAATATTAATTTCAAGAGTACAATTTAGTGATTCAACACTTAACATAAAACAAGGGCATGCTGTTTCTCATTTCCTGTTTGGCTTTAGCTGAGCTTTCTGAATCTGTACATTGATTTGCCTGTATACTGCTTATATTACTGAAATTTAGTTTTGTTAGATATTAATACATCTTCACCTTTCTGACTTATTAAATGAAACAAAATGTTAGGATTTCTATGCATCTTCAGCTGTTTAATTGATAAAAACAAACAAACAAACAAACAAAAAGTATGTAATTCTAGTATGTTTTTGTTGATAGCCTGAGAGCAACAGTCGCTTGGGACTTCCTGCATGGGAAGTAGAAATGCCAAGATTAAATCTATCTCATTGCTTTAAATGCCATCTCTGAGCTAATGCCTCTCAAACTAATATCCTCTCTCCACAGGCACAGTGTATTTCCAGCCCAGCAGCCCAAGTGATTCTTTCAACACAGGAGGCTGGTTATGTCACTCTTCTGTCCAAAACAGTCTAATTTATTCCTCATTTCACTCATTGTAAAAGTCTACATTTTTATAATGATCAAAGGCTATATATGATCTGTACTCCAACCTCAATTCCTATCTGTCTGACTTCATCACGCAGTTTCCTTCTTCTTTCTACTCCAGCCACACTGGCCCCTGCTATATTGGAAGCACACTGAAGACTTTCCTCATTCAGGGCTTTGAGGTTGCTGTTCTTCCACCTGTGATGGTCTTTTTCAGATAATCCCACATCGTGTTCTCTCACTCCTTCAGATCTCCGCTCACACATCCCCTTAGCAATGCCATCTTCCCTAAGCATCTTTTATAAAAGAGCAAATATCAGCATTCCTTCTTTATCACTTACCATTGTTTGAAATACTATTTATTATACTGTTTATTTTTTTTCCCTTACCAAGTAGCAGGTAGGGACTTCAAAGTTTTAATTCTTTTTACTGCTCTGTTCCCAGTGCCTAGAAGATTGATGAAGATACAGGGAAACTTAAAAAATACATGTTTGTAAATGGATATAAAAATGAACAAAGGAGGCTTGGTTATCTTGAGCCCTGGTTCAAATATTTTAACTAAAATATCATTTTCAATGCAAATAGCAATGTTTCTTAGTGGATATGATCTTTCCACTTTAGATAAAATGTCTGGGGTACTTATATTTCAGAGCAATTTTTTTTTCTTTAAGAATCCTTAAGTTTTTTTTATGCATTTGTCTTTAATCACTTGGTAGGCACCTTCTTCATCTGCCAAAGGTTTTTATTTAAAAAAGAAAAAGAAAAGATAAAATTGAGCAACATAAAAAAAGAAATAATCCAACTTCCTTGAATGTTTTATTACTGAATCTTTTATATCCAGGAAAAGTGCTGTGGGCATCAACTATGTGTGCTGAAACAACTTCATCCTTCCTTTCTCCAAAAACAGTTTTCATTGTGTTAGAATCCAAGTAACAGAGTAACCTGACACTCAGTGGCTAAGTGGTATGGAGTAGCACAAAGATTTTAAAAACACATTTCCTCTTTGAGGCTAATTTAGATATAAATAAAATTTTTAAAAGCAGTGAAATTACCTATCAATATATCTGAGTTAATTTTGTAGGAGTTGTGCCCATCAGCGAAGAGCAAGCAGACTGGAGGAGTGTAATTACTTCCACGTGCTTTAATACGCAAGGACCACAGTGCCTGGTGGGTCCCCGGTGGGCAGTAGGAGCTCCAAGAATACTTGATGAATATAAAAGTGAATGAATAAAGGGTAATAGAGACACAAAAAAATTGCCTTTCTCTCTCCTTTTCTCTTCCTCTCCTCTATGCCTTGCATTTCACAGCATAAACATTATGTTTCACACAAGGAGTTCCAGTATAAAAGTAATGGTTTAGTGTTGCCTTACTCTCTAAACCTTACCAAATGAGTTTTTGCCTAGTTTGCAAACAATCGTGTTATAATTTCTTATTGTCATCGTGGTGAAGGGTGAATGCTGCAATGAAATGAGAAATGAGAAATGAGAAATGATTATCATTTTGTTAATTCTCCAAACACATGACGAGGTATCTTTAATATCGTACTGTTGTCCTCCCCAGTGATTATAAAATGATGCATTTTAGTTCTCCAACTGGTTACTATTTATTAACACTGATCAAGGAAGATATAATATAATATAAAATTTAATATAATCTATATTTATATATATGTAAACCTATCAAAAATATGTATATACATACACACATACATGTATTTGTGTGTGTATATATATATATCTCTATATATGTAGTGTGTGTATATATGTCTATATCTAATCTATATCCATATCTACCTATCTAATCATATTTTTCATAGCAGGTGTTCGATCATTGCTGATATAAAAGTCCCTTTAGAATCACAGCTTGCCTTTTCTTCTTTCGATTTAGAATTTTCCCCTTTCCTCAAACTAAAGCAATTATTTTCTTTCTGAAAGAAAGTAAGTGCCATTTACTGTTGCCTTTTAAAAACTGACATCTTTAAAATAGTTTTCTTTTGTTATTTAATACACATTTCTTTGGAGAAAGGAAATTGTGTCATGACTAAATTGCCTTAATTGGAGAGAAGAGGAGAGAAGAGAGAGAGACAGAGAGACAGAGAAAAGAATAGAGGAAAATAGTGCAGTGGATTTAAGATGTTCTAATCATTTGGTTCATGTTATCCTTATAAAAAATGAAAACTGTTCATTTTTCTCTGAGCTCCTTTATAATGCATCAGGTGCAGCACCTGGAACCAATCTCAAGAAACAATTTGTCACTGCATATAATTGTTATGCAGCATATGAGAATCAAACAATTCGTTATGTTGGTTTTCAGAAAAAAAAAATAGTCAAAGACTTTCTTTCATTTCCCTCTTTGTGAGAACATCAGTGTTACCTTTTTGTTCAAGCTGGAGATGAATTGACTCTCACTGGAGACAAATGAAGACATACATACCTGTCGTTGTTCTGTCGTCTTTTGACTACTCATTCCTCTAGGGTTGGACAGTCTTTCTCATTGAGATATCAGAACTTGGACAATAAGAATGATCAACATCAATTTTCAAAAATATCTTTAATGTACAGAATTCCTATGACATTCCCAATCTGATTGCATAACTTTTATGGACTTAATCTACCATTTCATCTAATTATAAAGCAGTTTTGTGATCCTCATAAGGAGTCTAAAACAAGGAATGTGAAGTAAGAAAGTAAAAATCATCTGTAATTCCACATTCACTGTTAATGTCAGCTGTGGTGGGTAAGACTGGCCTCACAGATATGCCCAGTGCCTGTGGTTGGCAGCAAGGGTCAAGTCCTAGAGAAGGTGGGGCAATGCCACTTATACTGACAAAAGTTCTTATGCTGAGAGCCAGGAGTGTTAGTGGAGGCTGGGCTGGCAGGCACTGGAGCAGGTTTTGGTGACGGGGCCCAGGCAGCCTGAGCTCTGCTTTTCATTTATCCTGAAGAGAAGCTCTGAGTGGGGCTCCCCGGGGCCAGAGCCTGTGTCACTGTCATTTCCACCATTGTAATTTCCCCTTCTGCTGAGAGCTACTGAATCACAGGATGTGAGTAGGAGTGGAGCAAGAGAAAATTGGTCTTTTAGTCTTAAAATTCTTCCCAGCACTTTCATATTGCAGTGTTTTTTCACTTATAATTTTTATGACTATTAACTATTTTATAATGTAAACATATAACAATGTAAATTTATATGAAATGATTTATTAAGTAAATGTATTCAGGGATATTTGACTTGTTTCCAATTTTTGGTGTAAAAATATACTGAGATCAACGTTTTGGAAACAGACATTTGTTTGAATTGCCATTAAATTATGATAGATTACTAGGAGTTAAATCACCAAGCTAACTTTTTTTTTTTTTAAGAGAGGGAGAGGTAAGTGGTGAGGGGAAGAGGGAGTGGGAGAGAGAGAATATTAGGCAGGCTCCATTCCCAGCACGGAGCCCATTGCAGGGCCCCATCTCACAACCCTGAGATTATGACCTGAGCCAAATTCAAGAGTCGGATGCTTAACCAACTGAGCCACCCAGGCACCCCAACAGGCTAACTTTTAAAAATTTCCTGATACATACTGCCAGATTTATAGTCATAACCTATAGATATTAACAAACTGATCTACTGTATCCTGAACAATATTAATATCATTTGACAATGGCTAAATGCTAAAATGAAAATAAATTATCATTGGGTTAATTCGGCTATCTTTCCTTGTTAATGAGGACATGCATTTTTCATGGGTTTAACAATGATTTTTAATATTTCTGAATATTGTCTTTTCATGTAATGTTGTTTAGCATATGGAATTTTCAATGTTTTACTTAGCTGAAAAGATACTGAAAAGCTGAGAAGACATATTAAGGGTATTAAGAACTTCTTCAATTGTTTCAAATAATTTTTATCAACTAAGATTTATCTTTTAATTTAATTTTTGGTGATTCTTTTGTGCAGAAGTTTTGTCTTTTAGGCCTTCATTTTTATTGACTGGTGATTTCTCCCATGGTATATGCTTAAAAGGCTATACACTTTTGGTTACAACATCCTTATTTTCTTCTAGTTTGATTACATGAATGATAAACCTTTTAGTTTGCCTCTAATTGATTTTGTTGTATTTTTCTATCACAAGGAATTTTCCTTGCATTATATACCAGTTGTAATAACAATAATAGTAGTAGAAATAACAGTAGTGGTAGTTAATGTGTTATTTACTATGTGTAAAACATACTGCTTAGTAAATTACTTGTGTTATTTCATTTATCCAACAATCCAATAGGAAGTTTATTACTACTATTTTAAACCTGAGCAAATTGTGCTTACAATATTTAGAGCCATATCCTACAAGAAGCAAGAAGGAAGGAAGACAAATTCTTTTTATTTTCCTGGTGGCATTGTTTTATATATGACACTTTGAACACACACACACACACACACACACACACACAGGTGAATAAATACTTATTAGTCATAAAATGAATATTTTGAGAGCACAGGCTCCTCAAATTCGTACCAGTCAAGCCACTGGCATGAGGCATATATGCAGATGGATCACAGCAGCCCGTCACCAGCTGTGCATGTCAGACACTTAAGCCAAGTTTGACACTTGGAAGACAGATGGTGAAAAAGACTATTATAAATATATATTCTCGATTTTTTTAAGCTGCCATAATACTGTCTGTTTTGTCAGTGCAACAATTGGCATATCTTACTTGTCATTCATCTTGACTTTAAAGAAATATATAGATATTATATATAATCCTACCTTAATTTTCTGGTCACTCTTCAGGGTAGTTTAAAGTCTATCTACTTAAAAGATTAACTATCTGAGTAATTTATATCTATTCTGACAACCTCACCATCAACCCAGCTAGGCTATATCCTATGGAGGAATTATGGATTCTATTTTGCCTCTAAAAGGAGAAAGAGAGGTGTTATGGTACATTAAAACAACATGAGTTTTGTGTCAGGAAAACTTAAAATCACCTCATGTTTCTACCACTACCTAGCTGTGGAAATAGAAGCAAATTACTTAAACTCTCAGCACCTCAGCTTCCATATATCCAAAATACACAATACTATCTATTTGTAATATTGATGATTGTGAGAATATTAATTATGTTACTAATAATGGTGATAAATAATAAAATAGCCAACAAATTTTATATACACACACACATAAAAGTTATGGCCAGCAGTAGGCTGATCTCTAGATTCTATGCTAAGTGCCTCAAATATATTACCTCCTTAATATTCTCAACAATTATTAGAAGTGAGTACTCTTAATACCTCCACTTTACAGATAAGAAATTGTGGCTCAGAATGTTTTACAGTCACATTCAAGCTTATATAGGTATTTAGCTGAGAAACTGGAATTCAAACCCAGGTCTGAAGAAAAGATCGCTAAATTCTTTAAACTTCCATAGATCCTTTATCTTTTTGCTACATACTCCAAGGACTCGACCTGATTTATTTTGTTCAGTTGCTGCCACCATTCCTTATATCTTTTGGCATTTTTCTTCCATTAACATGTGATTAAAATTTTTCAGCAAAGCCAATGATGTACCCTGAGACCCGAGAAGACAAGTACAAAAATATTTTTCACTGCATAGATTTTATTATATTTCTTCATGAGAAATAGAAATTTAAAAAAGTTAGAAAGAACATACATGGTGTGATTTTAAATTATCCGGAATCTTAAATAGGCTTTCCTATATATTATATGAGCTCTCTGTATTTGTCTTATAAGTCTTATTTGTGATTCTAACGGCTCCACAAAGTACTTGAACAAAATGGTAACATTTATTTCCAGCTTTACCAAAAAGAAATAACCACCTTGGTTACATATTAACTGGTAGAATTATTAAAAAATTGAATTATAAAAAATTATATTCACATAGAAAGTTGTACAATGGGAAAATAGTTTTATAAAGTGAATTAAAATATGGGCAATTGTGTGTCAATATATAGGTATTTTCTTCAATGCAATTAATTTATTCTTTGTTGTGGAATGTAGGGTTACTTTGGCAAAATATGCAACACTGTATGCACAGAATTATACCCCTAAAAGCTGGCAGTTCCCAGGAGCATGGGTTCTTAAAATCTCTACTTAGAAAAATGAAACTATAAGGATATAGAAAACTTTTACAATAACCTCTGTCCAGGAACAAACATTAAATTTCCTAGTTTAAGGACTATCTACTTCACAAAAATATGGTGAAACCATTTTTGAATGTCTATATTTTATGTGTGCGTTATGTTAAGGCAGATTCTTTAATCAACACTAGTTGCAATTTCTCATGTTTACAGATTTCATGAGCCCTTGGTTTTTAAACTTCAGCCTGCTCTATCAACCACAACCTAATTGCAGAACCATAAAATTTATGAGCTGATGATTCTATTCCTCATTAGAAGTTACTCCTTTTATCGTTCATTTTATAGTTTTATGATGTCAAGTTACCATACATGTTCTAATAGAACTCACATTTTTGCACTATGACCATCATCCTCCAAATTTTCGGTAACTTTCACACATGGAAAAAAACTTTTTTTTTTTTGTCAAATATCCAGATTCTTTTCTTCTAAAAATAGGCAGATAAAGGTTATATTAGCTAGTCCTTGCAATGTCCCCTATCTTAATCTACAGCAACATTTTATTATTGTGTGGGGTGTATGTGTTCACAAATTCCAGGTTGTAATTTGCCATACATTATGTTCTTTTCAGTACAAATTATTGAGGTTGCTGCCTATGTCGTTGGAGCTGCTGATTTAGCATAATGTGAAATTGAGAACTGCTATGATTCTTTAAATTCAAGTTGGGTCAGCAATTTGTGTAATTGTGATTTCTTCTAGGCCCAAAACTCCATACCTCTGCTTCATCTAGTCAGACACTAAAATTAATTTATTTGCTAATAACTTTTTCTGATAATGAATATAATATACATTACATTCTAATATAATGTATGTGTATAGGTATATATGCTATATATATATATATATATATGCTGATTATTTCTAATCTTCATAAAATGTATTTTTTGTACTGCCTCTATTTGGTTGAATTTCTAGTTTTTCATGCTTAAATTAATCCAGCAACCTCTGGTTCATCTGTATTAGTTATCTAATGTTATATAATAAATTACCTTTAAATCTAAGCAGATTTAAAAAACAAAGATTTATGATTTTTTGTTTCACGGGTCAGGAACCAGGGATTGATGGAGCTGAGTGCCTCTGACCCATGGTGTCTCAAGAAGTTCTGGTAAAACCGTCAGCCGGGACTGTTGTCTCATCTGAAGGCTCAACTGGTGGAGGATCACTTTTCAACCTCACTCACATGGCAGTTTTCAGGTCTCAGTGTTTTTCTTGCTATTTTTCAGAGACTTTTAGTTCTGTGTACATGGGTCTTTCTGAAGTCTGCCTGTCATGACATGGTAGTTGGCTTCCCCAGAGTAATTGACTGAATAAAAAGTAAGTGAACTCAAAATTGAAGCTGTGTTGTCTGTATAAGCTAGTCTCAGCATATTTCTACTATATTCTCTTCTTTAGAAGTGAGTCACTAAATTCAGCCCACACTCAAGAAGAAGAAAATTAATCATCCCTTGAAGGGAGACACTTTAAAGTGTTTGTGTGCACATTATTATTATTATTATTATTAATTATTATTATTTTTAGAGAGACAGAGAAAGAGTGCAAGTTGGGATGGGCAAAGGGAGAGAGAGAACCTTAAGCAGGCTCCACAACCAGAATGGAACCCAATGTGGGGCTCGATCTTACCACCCTGAGATCATAACCTGAGCTGAAATCAAGACTCAGACATTTAACTGACTGAGTCACCCAGGTGCCCTTGTATGTACATTTTTAAAACCACCACACCCATTTCGTGTGTTATAATCATATAGTCATCCTTAAATGCCTCTGCTTTGAACATTCCATGGTATCTTATTTTCTTAGTATATCAGATAATGCCTGTATTTGGTGTATGCCTGGAAAAGCTGTACATCATCCAAACTAAAGAAAGAAAATAACTTTAATCTTGTATTTCTGATGCAATCAGATGTGTGTATATAGAAGAATTAACCTCCTATCTTATTCAAATACAGTAGTGTAGCAGGAAACCTGGGAGAAATCATAGGCATTCCTCTTAAGGGGGAGTTTTCATTTTCACACTGTGTAGTAATGACAACTTGTATACATTTTCTTATCTGCTAGTCATTGTTCTGAACACTTAAGGTGCTTTATTTCGCTTAGTTCTCAAATCAGGCCCATGTAGGCATAATTACATTTCCTATTTTATAGATGAGGAAACCTAGACTTAAAGAGTTAGGTAAATTGCCCTAAGTATTAGCTAATAAGGAGAGGTACAGGAATTAAAATACAGTCTTATCTCTTAACCAATAAGCTCTTTCTTTTTTAATGCTACCAAAGGGATGTGCCCATAGTTTGCCATTTCTCTATATCACATCAGTAGAATAGTTTTCTTTTACCACCACTAGAGAATGGCATCTTGACTAACTTATATAAATCATATATAGTCTCTGTAAGTTATCCTGTAGTCCAACCATGTACATAAACTGAGTTAAGCGCTTTTATAAAATCACAATGTAAAAAAAAAGATTTTTTTAAGGGGTGCCTGAGTGACTCAGACAGTTAAATGACTTTGGCTCAGGTCATGATCCTGGCATCCTGGGATCAAGCCCTGCGTTGGGCTCCCTGCTCAGTGGGGAGCCTGTTCCTTTCTCTCTTTCTCTCTCTCTCTCTCTCTCTTTCCCTCGCACGTGCGCGCACTCAAATAAATAGACAAAATCTTTTTAAAAAAAGATCTTTTAAAAAAAGGTATTTATTGCGTTGGGGGACTAAAAGGAAAACATAAAAATGATTAAGTGGAACTGGCAACAAGGAAGGAGAATGGGACAGGTAATATGAAGGTCAGAAAGAGGAAAACTTTTTTAGGATTGGTGACCATATGAAGATAAGATTGTTAGTTCTATGGAATCTCTTTCTTAACGTGGCTTTGGGAATTCGGCCCCTTTTGCATGCAAAATCAGGTTATAAACATCAAATGAGTGTGACAAACATATAAACAGGAATTCTTGCTTGAGTCCTTCCTTATTTACATGAGTGTTCATTTCACATCTGCTTTCTGTACTTTGATCTTGGAAATACTTATTCGTGTCTTGTAAGCTGAATCGGAGACATATTAAGCAGCTTGCTCAAAGGTTACTTAGCTAAGAAGTAGCAGATTCAGAAATAAAACCCATGTTTGTCTAACTTCAAAGTCTATGTTGCTTCACTAAATCACACTGTCTTCCTAAAAATAAGATTAAAAGATTGTTGTAGTCTCTCTGAAGAAGTAGGATAGCCCCTGCTTCTGCCCCAAAATTGATCTGTTGTCAAGGCTAAAGATGCCACTCACACACATGCCAAAAGATCTGAAAAGGTTTATTACCCATGTAATGAGGCGTTCATGGAAGAGCAGGGCTGCTTCGAAGCTAGTCTGAGCATGGCTTGAAAGAGTAGGGGAAAAAGACTGGCTTGTTGTTTTTGTGCTGTTTAGCAGGTGAGAGTTCCCACCCTGGCATGGGCCTGTGTGACTTTAAACTGCCACAGGCACTGAAGAAGGAAGCACCCAAAGTTTCTTACTGACTTAAACAGATATTCAGCAGAAGGAGAAGAGGACAGGGTGAAACTTAAAATGGCAGCCCTCAAACATCAAAAAATGGAATCAGCCTCTTTCATTATTATTCACACCAGATGGTTGGTTGATAACAAAAATGTATTATATTTTATTCAGTTGAGTAAGAACTTGTTTAAATAAGTCATTATTGTGTTTAGGAGGCCTGCGGCCAGATGCCAGTAAGGCAAGTGAAAGTTCTGTTGAATGCCTTGTTCAAGAGCTCAGCATTGTGTATTTTGGGAAATAAAATGAGTCACTACTGATAATGTGGAACTGATGTGGAACTCCAAAGAGAATAAGAAGTGCCTTGAGGGGGACTTGTATGGTGACTTGAATATGTACAGAGATATGTAAAGTTGATTTGGATTTTGAGTAAACAGCAAGAAATTGCCTGAATTCTTCACCCAAAGTAGGCAACCTCAGACAAGGAATTGTTATTACTACCATGGGCCAGACCAAACAGCAAGATCATTGGCAATGGCCCAAGAATCGGTAAAATGTTCAGATGAGGCTGATTGCTGGCAAGGGCATCAGTGTTAAGATGATTACTTGATATCTGGCCAGCTGCTGACCTTTGTGCTTATCCTTTATTGGGGTTATCCCAGGTAGGGAATAAGAAGCAGCAGCTCTCCAGTGAGCATAGTGGTAATTCCATCAGTAAAGTATAAAAGCTGTCATTGCTGCTCACTCAGTTTATTCCAAGGGACTTTCCAGGTAGTCAAGGGGTTAAAGAAAGTGGTGAACTCTCTGGCATCATATAGGATGGGTGGGAACAGAGCATTAAGGTATAGCTATCCACTGTGAGTCTCTATTATTTCCAAGTTAAAGAATAGGCCAAATTGGTCTCTTAAATGGAGAGTCTGTGAGGATAATCACTCCTTTTCTAAATAGGTCTTGTGTAATGGGTTTCAATCCTTGAAAATCCTATTTTACTTTACATTGAGTTTATTTACTTTTAATGGGGGTCAAGGTATAGGTCCAGAGAGTCTGATGTTGTCAAGTCAGTTTGTAAGTGCCAAAAATTTAATTTTAATTTATTACTCATTGCATCATATTGTCCATGTTCACTACCCAGTGTTTTAGGACTATGGATGTTATGATCATAGGAATTTAGACAAGACAATAGTTCCAATGGCTAAGGTGAGGCACACTTGTTTGTCCTCTCTTCATATTCATTAACTCCCCTAAGATTATAAGGAGTACCTTGTTGAAATTTAGTGGAATCCCAGATATAACTGTAATTTGTGCCCCACTAATGACTAAGGCCATGAAGGTTTTCCAATTGATGCATTTCTTCAGATGTTAACATTAATTCAGGATGTATTGTAGATGTGCACAAGCCAATCATTACCCTTTCATCTTTTTGTTATATAAATTCTCTTAGTAAATTTTGGATTTCTAATTTAAACTGTGGACCTCCATTTCAGGTTTTTTTCTTTAATTTCCTCTTTCACCTATACGTAAGTTTCTGGTTTTTGTTTTTTGTTTGTTTTGTTGTTGTTGCTGTTATTGTTTTGTCCCATCTCACTCAACATCCCCTTAACCTCTCTCTCTGGAGTTTACTGGATGAACTTTGAGGGGATTCCTCTACCTTGCACTCATTTGTAAATTCCTTCTTCCATATAGCCTCAAATCAGTATTATCAGGGATAAAGATTTTCTCCATGGAAATGTTAAACTCATTGGTTGTGCCACAGGGTTGCTATATGTGCTTTCCCCATTACATGGAGGATAAGGACATTTTCTGGAGATAAGAGGCATAAGCAGTAGCAGCAGCAAAGGCATTTTGTAGAGTATTAATAAGACATCTACCCTTAGGAGTGTGGACCTTAGTAATTCAAATCTTCAAATAATGACTGCTCTTCAGATAGTGCTGTTCTCCCTCCATATGAATGACTGTCTAGTGGGTTGTTTATTGGACAGAGCACTCTACAAACAAGGACCAATGCCTGGTGAGACACATAACCAACTGGTCATAGGATAAGGGTCATTTTCTAGAGTGTAGTGTTAGTCACAATTTATATTGAAATCAAGACACGTGAATCAAGCTAAGACACACAGATGTGTCTGGGAATAGATATATGATCCAGAGCCACAATAAGAAGCATCCAATTTCAAACTCCTGTCCCTAAATGTCAGTTATCAAAATATCCAACTTAGGTAGAATTCAGCAAATGCAGCAAAAAGCAGCACAGTTCATTGTTCACAATGCCAACAGTTGTGGCCACTCTTAAGACTCAAAATTTGGTTCAGCTATCAAAATGGATAGAAACACACACACAAACACACACACCCCAAAAGGTTTCATTACTTAAATAATGAAGATTTCTAGGGAGAAGAGGGCAGGCCTCCAAAGTGATCCAAAATGGCTTGAGAAGACAGGGAAATGTGACTGGCTTGGGATTTTCATGATGTTTAGGGTGTGGTGCAAGGTTTGACAGTTCCTGTGTCATTAGATACTTGTGTGGGTTGAAACTCCTATTGTTATCAAAGGAGAGAACACCTGGGCTTCCGTATCAATTTGGCCAGATATGGAACAGAGGGAGAAGAGGAGGGGAAAGCTTATCTGCTGTTGACAATCAAATACCAAATAATGGAATCAGACTTTCTATTACAAAGATAAAGGTGTTTCATCATTTTACTGAGACTTTAGGGTATGGTGGTCAATACTGACTTGTAAGCATGAAATACTGTAAGGTCACAGAAGTGGGTAAAACTTAAGCTGTACAAAGGATCAGCTAGATCTTATCAATTTGGATAATACTGCTAAATGACCAGTAAGGTCTTTGTGGGAGATTGTTTGCAAAGATGACAAAAAATATTCCCTACCAAGCATTCCTGTTTCAATGTGATTTTGCTGCTTAACTACTTCATGAGAAGGATCCTGTTTTCTCTCCTCTGGAACCTGGGTTGCCTTGTTTTGACCAATAGAATGTGGAAGAAATGACAGTGTGTTACTCCCAAGGCTCGATATTTCATTCTCTTGGAAATCAAAACCGTCATTCAGTGTGGAAATCTAGTCTGTTGCAGGATAAGAGGGCCTGTGAAGGAAAACCAGGATGCCCAAGATGACAGCCAGCACCAACTGCTCAACATGCAAGTTAGGCTTCCAGTCACAGTCTAGCCATCGGATGACTGCAGCCACGTGAGTGAGTCCAAACAAGATGACATGAAGAAATATCCAGATGGACAATTCAAGGGAGTTATAAGAAGTAATAAAATGTGCTTGCTTTAAGCCACTAAGTTTGAATGGGTTTTGATGCATAACAATGGCTATTTGATGCATTCTTAAAAGCAATACATTTAGAGTGGACATTTAAATAAACTGCTTTGTTTACAAAGAGAGTCCCATGTGGCATTCAGCCACACTGCATACTATGTATTCAATAACCTGCATGTATAAATGTTCAGGAATTCGGAATAGTGCTGTGCTTCAATCACCGTTTACATTAAGAATACATGAATTCTTTATAAATCTATTTTGTATAGATTTCAATTCAATTCAGTTTATTAAACTTTTAGGTTATACCAAGCCCATGTTAGTGGATATAAAATAATTATGCTATTAAGAAACAGACTTATTTTCTTTTAAAAAAATCTAGAGCTCACTAAAGAGGAATATTTAAAAAGAGAAGGTAAGCAGAAGACAGACTATATTTTTCTGCCTCCCAGTCCTGGGAGAACTAATTGCTGAGAAGAAATGCTACATGTCCTACATGTATTGAAGGAGGTCTGTGTTTTTTCTTTATTTGAAGCATCCTCCCCTCTTTCNCTTTCCTTCCCCTTACCTATTCACCATCTTTTTCTGCACAACTTTGTGCTCCATTGTCCAGTTAGGTCTCCTTAAGAGAAGTAGGTTGAGGCAAAGTCCAAGGAATTCATTCCAACTTGGGCACTGGCCAAGTTCTAAGGTTAAAATGTAAGCTAGAACAGCCTCAAAGCTTTCTCTGGGCATCTGTAATACCATTGCTTCCCGTAGCCAAGTGGCCTCGGGCTTCTCATGGCTTCTTAGTATTGCTATTCTCTGGAGCATTAACTGTCCCTGCGATTTCCTTCAATTATCTCCAGTCTTCCATAAAGTTTCCTCTCATTACACGCAGTTCCTCAGTTAAATCCACTGAATCTACCAACCTTTTCTGGTGAAGACCTTGGTTGTTACGTTACCCAGTGAAAAAGTGAAAAAGTTGTTGAAAAGCAATGTAATAAAAACAAAAAAAAAAATTACTTAAAATTCCCTACCCTCGACCCCACCAATCTACAAGAAATCTTCTATTTTTGAGATAAGCTAAGAGAGAGCTAAATTGCTCTAAGGAAGGAAAGAGGTGGCAGGCAACGTGGTTACTTGTGAATGGAGGCGAGGGTAGGTTAGCTAAAGCCTGGGGTCTGGGGGGCCTGGAGGAGAGAGCAAGCAAGAGAAGATAGGCGGCCGTTGAAGGAGGGTTGGTACTTTGGGGATACCCTCATTTCTCCAAGAAATCTCCAGCAATATTTTGCATTATTTTTCAGTGTTTCTCAAATCAAATCTAATTCTCTGGTGTGAAAACATGCTAGAATATGTGTCAAACTGAATGAAGTTCAGATCAGGGAGTTACTATTAAGAATCGGCTAACAAGACAATGCACACAATGATCTTGTTAGTAACAAAATCTATGCCAGTAGATGTATAGATGAAGAAAAATAAAAAATAAAGAGAGCCATACACATCGTATCTTGATAGTAGATTTCTTTTGGGGATGATGAGAGGGTGGAATTGTGAGGGACTATATATTTATATTTATATCTAACTGTCTATCTGTCTACCTACCTACCTACCTATCATGTATCTACTATCAATCAGTTTTTTTCTTCAGCAACATCTGAATTTTATGAGTGGGCGAAGTTTCTAATCAGAAAATTAAACAGCAAAGATAATACATGCTAAATATTGAAAGCAACTTTCTGATTGTGTAGGAGACTATGGCATTTCTCAGAAATTCAGTGAGACTCCTGGCTTGTGAACTGAGACAGATGGAGCTAGACTGTCAAGTAAAATGTCCTGAACATTGTGTCTAGCACAGGTATTATGTCATCAGACTTAATCCTCAAAACAAACCTACCTGGCAGGTGTTATTACCTCCTTGTTATTGATGGGGAACATGACCCTCGGACAGGATGAACAACTTGCTGAAGTTCACATGGCCTGTAAGTGTCAGAACTGGGATTTGAACCTGATGCCAATTCCCTCCAGAGCCTGACATATAGCTTCACACTAGGCTTCCCAATGAAATTTATGAATATTTAATGGTGGGGACATATTATAAAAGAGCAATTATGGTTGTAGATTAATTTTGATTACAGACATCAATGTTAAAAGAATAAATACATCTGCTATAAACCTTACTTGATTATGTTAATTTACAGTGTTGTTTATTCTACTTAAAACTTCTTGAAATGATATGAGTTGCTGCATCCTTATATATATATATATATACGTTTCTCCTTTCTTTCCTCTTCCATTAAAGGTTAACTAATAAGCTAAGGTTGAGTATACTAGACTACATAATTGAATGAATTTATTTGTAAGTTTCTTACAAAAATTTTTCAACAGTTCATTAAAATTAATGCAACCAAATATTGCCAGATAATCCTCTTTTACATCATTTCCTTTTTTATGCATCAACCCATCCAATACTAGAAGTCTGCATGCAATGCTTTCCCTTAAAGTCTAGATGGCAGCAGAAGTACAATTATTATAAATATTTAGCACAGTATATTGACAAATGGCTCATGAAAAACATAAAATTTAAAAAATCTTGAAATCTGATAAAGAAATTACAAAGTTTAAAATTGGTAAGTGATTTATTTGTGTATTAGAGTATGGTTGGTAATTATTTCATACCATTTATAGTACAATAATTTTAATATAGTTTTAACTTCAAGGATCTCTTCAACATAAATAAGAGTTAATGGTATTTAATATATACTACATTTATTAAACCAAATTTTTCACTTTCTCCAATTTCTAGATTTGTGAATACCTTTAAACCTTTGTAGAAAAAAAAAGAGATAAATAGGGTGAGGTTGAGTGAGAAAACGTTTTGAGACCATGTGAATTAAGAAATGCTAACATTAATTCTGCCTCTCTGATTCCTTAGAGTAACCTGCAATTATGTTTAGGAGATTAAAAGCATCAACTCTAGCAGATGAACATCTTTAAAAGGTATTGTAAGATAGCTACTCACTAATTACTCATTGATTGTACCATCTATTTAAGGCACTATCAGATTTAATATAAAGGAATAGGAAAAAAGAGACAATGCATTACCATAAAGTACATATTCCAATCAGGTAACATTGACTTTTTGATCTGGTCTTGCTAAGAGTAGACTGTTTCCTTCACACCCATGAAACTGTGCCTCAGTGCCCTGGCAGGAGCAGCTGGAGGGTTCAAATGGGGTTACTGAGGATGCCAATAAGGGTGCTACATACAAAAGTAGGGGCAAGCAGGGAGCTACAGACAGGAGTCCTACTGGACTTAGACTTTGGGCAAGTGAAGGGAGGTTAGTTAGAAACCTGAGCAGTAAGCTGACGCTATAAGGACTGATGAATAGAGCTGCAGTTTTTAAGGAGGGCCAGGTACTTGAAGACATCTACCCAGAAGAAGCCAGGAGAAAAATGGTCATATCTTACTCTCCTCCTGGTCACAGCTCCTCTGTGAGCTTCGTTTTCACTGAATGCTGCTTAAAGCCATTGGGTAAGGGAGGCCTTGATCAAGGTTCATGAAGATTAGCTTCTCCAGAGCAAGAGAAGCATAGAGATTGCATTTGGAGGGGTAAGTACAAAATATCCCCTACAACCACTGCATTAGTTTGCTAAGGCTGCCATAACAGAATACCACAGTCTGGATGAGGTAAATAGCGCACATGTATTTTCTCCCAATTCTAGAAGCTGGAAGTTCAAGATGAAGGTGTCAGTATGTTTGGTTTCTCCTGAAGCCTCCCCCCTTGGCTTGCAGACAGAAGTGTCCTCACGTGGTCACCCCTCTGTGTCGAATCACCTCTTCTTATAAGGAGATCAGTCAAGTTGGATTAGGGCTCACCCTGATTATCTCATTGGACTTTAATTAACCCTTTAAAGACCCTATAACCAAATACATTCACATTCTGTGGTACTGGGGGTTAGGACTTCAACACAGGAATTCAGGAGGATATAACTGATGTCATCACAACCACCAACTACATGATCCCAGGAAATCAAGGGAAAATGTGTGGTGATCGTGGTGCTGAAGAGACAATATGGTAGTGGTAATAATAATTCAGAGACCAAGATTATAAAATCATGACGGAACCTCATAATTTGGAAGTCCCTGAACTTTACTTTTAAAATGTTATAACTTATTTAGGACATCCCTGTTACATAAACATTATATAAAAATGTTAATATGCAGAAAAGTGACTCACACAAATAATAATAAACTACACAGAAAACCACTGACTTCTTTGATTTCAGTAAATCAATAATCTGTTCGAATGTGCCTCCAAATATCCATACCCCCTGATAGGAGTGAAATGTTTTGCGCCTCGATTTAAAATATATTCATTTGACCAGGTGTGCCCAAGAATGTGTTCAAACAAAACTATACATTAGGCCAAGTTTTAACTTTCTACCAACATCACTGTCCTCACATTCCCACCTCCTCCCTTCTTCAAGCCTTGTTAGGAAAAGTTTTGATAAATAGAATTTATACTTAGATGCTACCAATTGCTTAAATTTGAGGAATCCTGAATCCTGGGGCAAGAAGAGATAGAATCCTTGATTCCCTGACCATGTCAAGAAAAGATAGGTTTTGACAGCCCAAGGTGCATATTTGAAATTTCCTCCCCAAAAAATATTTATGAATAAAGTTACATTCTATAAAAAAAAAAAAAAAAAAGAATTTATACTTAGTGAAATGGTGCAGCTTAATGGGTAATCTCATTTGCATTTCAATAGGAGACAAAGCTTTAAAGGAGAATTTCTCAAACTTGGTTTGCAGAATACCAGTCTTCTAAGAGATATTAATCTGTAGTTCTTTATAAAGAAGTTTCTGTGTAAATAGAGTTAAAATAATAAACTATAGAAAACTGAAGAAAATACATATTTATTTTAGAGCTCAAGACATGTTCAATATTTAAGTTTCTATTGACACAAAAAATTTCTTAACCTCACCTAAGAGGAAATAATCAAATAAAATTGAGGAACACCAGCCATCAGTATGCAAGGGAAGAGGACGCATGAGCTCTTCCTAGCCTGGAAACTGGACTAGAACCTTCTATCACAGTTTCATCATCCCAGGCAAAGCCCTAAAGTTGGTAAACATGCACCCAGTCAGATGAATAGGACCTTCATGCTATGCTAAAGAGGGCTGGTAAAAAGTGTACTTGACATCAAGGAACACCTCCATACAGGGAATTCAGCAAAAACCTTTTATAAAAGACTAACTTCTGGCTTAGAGTACAGTTGGAATTTAAGAGGATCTTTGCTTAATTGAGGAATGTGACTTGATAATAAAACCCATTCTTTCTGGGAATGCACTTCAAATCTCACAGGTTGAAAATTTTCTTAAGTCCTTTTCTGTCACATGGCAACCTAGCAGACATTTAGAACACTCTAGTGCACTTAATACTGCCAATTTAATGCACCTAACTCAAAGCAAAATATACATGAAGATTATACTAAGTCAGCTCTGAAAAATAGTGGTGTTAATCTTCTCATTAAGTTAACTGTATCAGTCTAATCTTAAAGGACAATAATATGACCACCATGTCAAAGGGAGGATGTAGATGAAATGGAAGGCAGTGTAGACTCTCTCATTCTAGTAAGAGTTATGGTTTTTATTAATCCAATTTCACTATGCACACACACAGAGGCACACTCACACACACTCACTCATAGTAACACATACTCACAGATTCACACAAACGCACACCAAGCCACACATATTTTTCAATTCACATGCATTTCTCATGGCTCACAGTGCCTGGTTACAGTCTATGATCATACCATGCTTTTGGCCACAATGATATGAGCACTTACTTTCAAGCAGGGTAATAGTCTGAACCTTATTATAGTCTCATCTGGGACAGAAAGAACAGACAGCAAAGAGGTCTGGTCATTACTCCTTTGGCTTCTTTGAGGGCATCTCAGGAGGCAGGTGTCTGCTAATCTATAGCATCAGTATTAAGAGATAATACATGCAGACATATATCTCTGGAACTTTGCACACATCTCATGTTCCCTTTGATGCAAAAGTGAAATTTATCCTTCTGAGAAAGTTGCTTAGAAGTTTTGTTGTAATGTGTTTGAGAACAATAGTTAATATTCACAATTTGTTATATATTTATAAACATAGATATTTCTATATATGATAGTCTTTTTTAATAGGTTTCCATAAGAAAGAAAATAACATACTATGAATGTCTGGGAGCATTAGGTCTACAAATGAGAATCTGGCCAAGCTTCTCCTGGAATGAATTCATTTTTTATAAGTTATATATATTTATATAAATAGTGATCAGTGAATATAATCTTTTTTTTTTAAGATTTTATTTATTTATTCGACAGAGATAGAGACAGCCAGCGAGAGAGGGAACACAAGCAGGGGGAGTGGAAGAGGAAGAAGCAGGCTCATAGCGGAGGAGCCTGATGTGGGGTCGATCCCATAACGCTGGGATCATGCCCTGAGCCGAAGGCAGACGCTTAACCGCTGTGCCACCCAGGCGCCCCAGTGAATATAATCTTAAACAAATACTTACCAAGAGATACTCTCTAGATATTGGTGGCAGGACCACCTATAGTACACAGATTTCATTCTTCATATTTTGGTAAGAAACTGAAAAGAGCAAAGCTTTAAAATTCCTGTTCGTATTGCCCATGTTTCAAGTAGTTATGAGACATAATCCAGGACGTCGGAGTTCAGTTTCTTACAGCGGGTCTTTCACTAGAGGGAGGCCCTAGGAGAAGGGAAGTCTATTGGGGTTCTGACATGATTAGGAAGCTCTGCATGTCAGAAGACATGGCGGCATATTCCTCTGGCCAAATAAAGGTATGTTAAGACGTTAAAAGAAAGAAACGAATATGGTTGAACTGTACAAGGCTGAAGAACCATATACACAATGAGTATGGATTTGAGTGTTTCTCTGTGTACATGTAAGGTTTTATAATCCATAGTCCAGCTTTAATTTTCAGATGCTATCTTTTGCTCCACACAAAATAGCTTTCTCTTCAGAAAATTATGAATGCCTCAAGAAGAGGAATTATTGATATTTTTCTTTTTACAATAGCTATTTCCCAACACACATTATTTGCTGTGTGTCCTGTGCCTCCTAACCTGCAGGCCTGTGTTTCTGAGAAGCTACAGGCTTCTGAGAATCCATCAGGCTACAGCTAGCATGGAATTACTCCTCCAGGAAAGCACTTGCAGCTTTATGTACATCACTGAAGCAAGCCGGTCCATTGTACACCAGGTAGAGAGTGGAATATTGGAATGCTGTTCTCGTAGATGTTACCCCTGTAAGCACTAGATACTGTGGTGTGCTGAACATGATGGTCCCCATTTAGCTGTGGATACCTGAAGAGCTTTTTCATGTCACATACAGGCAATACAGATTAGAAGTACTTGATGCCTGTTGTAGCTTTGGGAGGGTTGATAGAAATCTATTATTAATCTCATTACCTAGCATCAAAGAGTTCTAGACTACTGCAGTTGACTAATTAATATACTGCTGGGAAAGTAATTGCAATGTAGCAAGCACAACTACACGATAATACTCATCTTTCATGCTGACAAGGAGAATCTGCAAAACTATCTTTTTCTATAAAATAGGATTATATATTTTGCTTCCCAGATAGATATATAAAAAGCAGTAAGGATGTTTTAAGCAAAAGTGAACGTGTGTCTCTAAAGTTATAGAGTCAAAATATTGGTGCTTGAATTAGAGATCATTTATTTTGAATCATTTTGGTAATTTTTAATCACTTCTCTGCAGAATGGCAGGGGTTTTTTTTGGGGGGGGACAAAAAGGCAATAAATCTAGGCTTCTGCCCCCCCCCCCAGCCCCTCTTCTTCTACTGAAGCATCTCAGAAGTTACTTGTTTTACATCCTAGGTTTCCAGTTGTACTGATGCTTGGATAAATTTTTTTTTTACTCCCTAAGGAATCTGATGAGCAGTGGCATCTTAAGGGCAGTGACTTTGGGGACAGGTTTCCTGCATGCAAATCTCTGTCACTTTACAGCTGTCAGTAACCCCTTTCTCCATTAATTTCTTCAACTGTAAATTGGCCCTTTCGCAGGGTTTTTGAATGGATTGAATATGTCACTACATGTAAAGTACTAAGGGCAGCATGATTACTGCTGTATAAATATTATCTTTCATTTAGACATGAGATAGACCAATGGAGTTAATAACAAAGGACTACAGAACTGGAAAGGAACTTACATATGCTGAGATCTAAGAGCATTACATGTGGTATTTATATTTAAATGGCTAAACAGAAGCAACATCAGAACCCAGAACCACAATATATTTTATAGTATGTGAGTAAAAGTACTCCTAGTTACCAAGAAGAGGTTAAAACATATTTAGTCTAAATGTGGGAATGCTGACAGCCTGTGTTTTACAAATTCTACTCCAAATTTTGAAATAGAAAAGTATTCATTCATTAATCAGCTTTCTCTTTCTTTTTTAGTAATATGTTTACGTACAGGAGTATACATGGGTTTCTGGACGGTGCTAGATGGATGGAGCAGTACTCTACCACAGGCTAGTTATGTCTGATTGCCCATCCTCATTAGCTTTACTCTGGGCCATGTTCTTGTCCTTTAACTGGGGCTTGATCTGATTCATGCCTGGATTATAGTCATACTCAATACCTAGATCAGGTCAGATGTTCAGTAAGTAATTCGTGAATAAACACATGAGAGAAGAATGAAGCCCTTCTTTCTGTTGATCCCATGTAGAGCCTGCATGATAGAGACGGTACCTGAGACAGGAATGTTTCACACGGCTGGACAGTTGGTGGGCATTGCGCAGAGACACCAGGGCGAGGACCCACATGGGCTTTGCAATCAGCTCTGTCCAACCACTGTGGGGATGAGTCCACACCAAGGAAGGGGCTTTTTTGCTTTCTGCTTGCATAAATGCGCCATCCAGCGGTGCATCAGTGTTTGGTTGCTGCTGAAGGGAGGCTCATTTTGCTCTGCCCCACAATGGTGCCTTTCAGGAAGGTGGCTTCCCTGCTCGTGTTTCTGGTGGTGATCAGATCAGAGTTCCCTACGGGTCAGTGTCTGGCACTGTTGACCCAGGCTCCTGGGGCTAGCCTCAGAGCTGGCCTCCAGTTTCCAAGTGTAGGTAAACCACTTCCCATCAGTAGACATTTCTGACACTGATTTGTCTCTTTGTCAGTACTTCCGTAGTCCCTGGGGGCTTCTTAATTCTGCCAGTTAACTCTATTTTTGTACCTTTCGTGGCTCCATCACAACTGAATCTGCCCACTGCACCTTAACTAACTGCCGCCCCATCCAGCCCACATCTTGTCTCTATTTCCTTATCAAACTTGTTCATATGATGCCTTGATTTCCACTTGTACTGCCTTAGACAATCTCATCCTGACATTCGTTTCTCAAATTCTAATCCTCTTTCATTTTGCTTTTCTGCTCAACTTTGTACTCTACTCCTCTGCCTTTTGGGCTCACATTCCCAAATGCCGATCCCTAAAGGAACATTGTCACACGCTTCTTATCTGCATCCCTGCATCTGTTGTTGACCCTCCAGCTATCATTAGAATCTCTAGAAATAAATGCACCCCTCTGCCATTCCAAAGGAAACCAAATTCTGATTCCAATACCTGGCTTGAATCTACACAATTTTGTCTGTACTATGAGTAAAATAATTTTTTAGATATATGGTTTCGTTCACTAAAACCTTAAAAAAATCACGAACATATAAAATAATGTTTTCCAAGCATACCATTTTTTTTACTTTTTTTCAGTAATATATTTTTAAGAAGCCATTTAGAAGATTAACGACTAGGAAGATGCCAACCATACCTTTGCTTCTGATGATAATTGTCTTTGTCTTGAGATCTGAATTACGGTTCTAAATTTCTATACTGGGCAGAAAGCATCTAGCTAAAATATAAAATAATCTTTCTTACTGTTTCGACACTGTATGCACGTGCAAATTATGGAAACAAAAAAGAACAGGCTCTAGTGTATTTACTGTATTATTTATATTGTATATGAATCTTTTCATTAGATCAATTTGTCACCATGAATCTTGAGTCTTTTATACCATCAAGTGGCCCCTACGAGATCATAACAAAAATCACTTTTCTTGCACTATGTTTCTCAAGCAAACATTTCATTTCCTTTTTTTTTTTTACTTCTCTAACACAGATATTCAATGTGCAGCTTTAACTTTTGTTTAGCTGCATTTTCTTCACGAAAGAATCATAATTAAAGAAAACCATTTAAAAACTTCACAAGCTTTAAAAGGTTCTGAGCAATTAGGCTAGGTAATTAGAAACATGATAAAGGAGAAGCTTGGGAAAAGGATTTAAACCCCTATTGAACATTTATATCAAAAAATGAATAAGGAATAGAGAAAATTAAAAGCATAGTTTATATCTGGTGGGCAAAGGAGAAAGCCAATTATTCTGTAACATGCTTATTTATCTAGATTTAGTTATTTATAATATGTAGGAAAAATCAGATGTGCTGGAAGAAAAAAACAGAGTTGTTCCTTTTCATCTTGCAGGCAATAAAACATTCCTACGTGGGGAAAGGATTTTCTACCTGGCAATATATATTTTTTCAGTTCTTCAAAAATGTAAATTAAAGAGATAGCCAATATAAGTCTGAAGTTAACCAGGTAACATTATCTACTTTGCAAATAGAAGATAAATTTTAGAAAGAGAGCAATAGCTCTACACTCAGAGACAAAGCTGAGAGCAGACAGACAGCATTGCAAAAGAAGGCCATCCGCACACGTTTCCTTGAATGAACAGGAACACATTTGTGCCTTGTTTGGTGACTTGAATTATGGCTGCAAAGAGCATGTTCACAAACTTGAGACAAGCAGGAAAACAAATTTAGAAAAATTAGTAAATGTAAAGATCACCTTGGAAGCACTACCTATGACCTAAAACGGACAAAACAAACAAGCTCTTTAATTGCCTAAGTTTTTGCACCTAAAAATTCTTTTTAAATGAATCTGAAAGATCTATAATAATTTTAGTTTTCTAGGATAGTGACATGAGGTATGTATTAGAAATACCATATGTTCTTAGGTTGTGTTTTTTTTTTAATTTTTAAAGCATTTTGCAGTTTCTTGGCCATAGTTCTCCCTTTAAAAAGTGATAAAATACACATGATGAGGGCGCCTGGGTGGCTCAGTTGGTTAAGCATCTGCCTTCGGCTCAGGTCATGATCCCAGGGTCCTGGGATCGAGTCCTGCATCAGGCTCCCCGCTCAGCGGGAAGCCTGCTTCTCCCTCTGCCTGCAGCTCCCTCTGCTTTTGCTTCCTCTCTCTCTGACAAATAAATAAATAAAGTCTTAAAAAATATCGATGACATGAAATGTGCCATTTCAGTCATTTTTAAGGATACGCTTTGGTGGCATTAAGTACATTCACATTATTGTGCAATCATCAGTACCATCTATCCTCAGAACTTTCTCGTGTTCCTCAACCAGAAACTCTGCTTATTGAACAATAACTTCCCATTCCTCCCTGCCCACGCCAGCCTACTCCCTGGAAACTCCACCATTCCACTTTCTATCTCTATGATTTGGACTATTTTAGGAACCTCATAAGAAGCTCTTTAGTGACTGGCTTTTTCCTTTGCGGTAATGTTTTTAAGGTTCATTCATGACATAGCATGTATCCAAATGTCTTTCCTTTTTAAGGCTGAATGATAATAATCCACGGTATGTGTGTACCTCATTTTCTTTATCCAATCCTGTGTCAATGGGTACTTGGATTGCATCCACCCTTTGGCTATTATGAATAATGTTGTTAGGTAGGAACATGAGTATACAAATATGTATTTGAATCCTGGAACTGGAATTGTTGAATCATATGGTAATTCTACGTTTAATTTTTTCAGTAAATGTCAGACTATTTTCCACAGCTGCTGCACCATTTTACATTCCCATCAGTGATGCACTAGGGTTATAATTCCTCCACATCTTCACCAACACCTGTTATTTTATGTTTTATTTTGTTTTAAACCATTAACAACCATTCTAGTGGGTGTGAAATTGTATCTTATTGTGGTTACATTTCTTTTTAGTAGGATTTTCACCCAATAGTAACTAACTGACAAGAACTGACCAAAACCAAGGTTATGACATTTTCTTCATCCTTTCGTACTCTAACTTTTAGGTTTGCAGACATTTATTTCTATAGTTAGAATTCCAGAGATCTATATGATTATAAATCGGGGTCAAGAGTCCACTTAGTAGGTGACAAAACAAACTCTGTTAGTGGGGATTAAACACAGTCAACATGTGTAGGTCTGATTTCAAAGGTATCTATTATGAACTATCATGGGCATTGTGGAAATTAATTTTGAAAAAACACAAATTTCTAACATAAGATTCTTTCTCAATAGGGGTCTTCTTAAATAAAATATCATAATTTTGACAGTTAATTATGAACTAGAAACGTGCAGATTAAAATGACTTTGGACATCAGGAAAGCATTTGGTATATTTTATCTGAAAGGAGCCCTGCATGAGTCCGTCTGTTTCATGAACAAATTAGTCAAAAGATAAATGACTTAATTTTGCTCCTTTCCTGCCTCAGGCTTATTTTAAATATCTCAGGTGATCTAATGGAACTGGGCAATAACATGACACTTAATAGAATGTTATTTGCCTGGTTACCATTCTTACTGTCATTGACATATAATTCAAAAGTACAAAGTAAGAATTTTCTCCAATTTTGCCAAAAATCACATTTACTTTTGTTTCTTCACTAAGTCCAAAGTCACACTAATCTCCATTTTGTAACTGCAGGTTAAATTGAAATCGATGAATTTGTTAATGTTGATTATTTAATAAGTAATCAGATTGTTTTTTCTATTTTGTTTGTATTCTGAATCTTTGGAATGATAATTTTCAAAAATGTATTGGCTCAAAATATTTTACATCTTACTTGAACAATTGAATTTCATTGTTATTGTTCCCTGAAGTTGCATAATTTTAGAATATTTGAGCTAGAAGGAAACAAAGAAATTAACCAAACCTATATATTAACTTTGAAAAACAAGAATTGACTTCTAGAAAAATTAGACTTACTCAAGATAGGCTCCCTGGGTAATTCATATAGGCTTGGATTAAACTTCTGACTCGTCAGGTGATAACTGGTCAGTTACTCACTTTACATCAACTGCCATGTCATCGCCCAATTGCAAAAATGACTACATGAGGTAGACAACTGGTAAATAAAGTCGAGTATCAGTTTATTTATTAATACTGAACTGTCTTTGTTGGAAATCTTTCTAAAATGTATTTGGTGTTCTCCTTCTTAATCGATGTACAAAAAACAAACAAAAAAGATTGTAGTATTCCTCCAGAGTGACGGTTTCTATATTCTGTCATTTCAGAAAATCAGGTTGTTTACTCAAATCCACATCCCCCATTCTGTTATAAAGGAAGGCTCTGTGGCAAATGTTTATGAGCTGAAAGTTTTTTCCCCACTCTCTATGACGAAGACCAAGATGGTGTACAATCTGATGTCTGAATAAATGAGCTATCCTTGAAATTAAAAGAGAGAAAACTTACTGCCTGTTTTTTTTTTTAAACATCAATTGTGGACACAGACTCACAATTCATATTTGGGGTCCTGTGGAAATGGGTTTAAGGAAGAAAAGCCTTCTTCATTTATTGATTGTTGTTGTTATTACTTTCCTGAACATTGTCCACATCTATCTTACCTTTAAATATGCCAAAACTTTTTAAAATTGAAATTTCCTGAATCTAATAAAATGAAAAAAACTCACTTAGGGTGTTGTGAATAGTATACAACATTTCATTTTTTTTCCTGTGGGCAAATGTCTCTTGCATTTTTAAAGATTTAATTGAAACAATAATTTTATTCATTAAATACATTTGCTCTCACTACAATGGGGATGGAAGAGGGTACCAGGAATGTAAAATAAAACAAAACACATAGCATTATTAGCAAGATGAAGTTTCAGAAATAATCCATACCTTGTAGATTTTTCTGTCCCTGAGCTTGACCATTTAATTTCCAAAAACACTTCTATAGATCTTTTATCACTGGGACATATTCTTAAAGCATATGGACACAGATGGTCCTGAAAACGCTGCCTCACAACATGATTTCTGACCTCAGCCACAGGCTTTCCATATGCTTCCTCTGAAGGATGTAGCTCTTCCTGGTCTTCGGAAACTTCAGGCAGTCTGGATGCTCCAGTATCAGCAGGCTGTGCTGGTCCCCTTCCTCTGCCCGTGGTGGTGCTTTATTTGGCTGTGCAATACTAGTTATAGCCCACACTCAATTCACAGATTTTAAGACCCACATGAGTCAATATTCGAATATGGGGCTTTGGGAAATACAGTTATAAAGTATCAAAAACAATATTTGTTCTATTTATTTCTTTAAAAATGTGACGATTCCAAGTCCAACATAATATATAAGCATTATGCAAGAGAGGCAGTGTGGTTTCTATCATGTGTACTTATGAAGAGTGACAGGCCAGAGTGCTCCAAGTAGCCAAATCCATAGAGTTATGAATCCTAATTCTATGAAAATCATTCACTTAATATTCCACTCTGACCAAGGCTCTAGAGCTCACTCTCTTAATCTTCATTGTGGTGGTAATATTAACTGAGAATTCATAAAAACCTGGGGGAAATAAATGATCCTCCAAATGAAAACTATTTAAATTATGCTAGTACTGTATCATATTTTAAAAAGAGACAACTACACTATATTTTTATTTGTAATCTAATACTAGGTCTTTCTTAAATTTCAAAATAGTCACATTAGCTAATTCAGATTTTATATGTGCACAAAATACTAAACTGGTTATGGAATTTCAATATTTAAAGGACTTCATTAAGAATAATGTTCAGTAAACCAGTGAAATATCTATATTGCATATTTATTTTCCTTACTATTAAAAATTATCCACAGTAAGGTTTGTTTTTATAAATATGAACTATATCATAATTTCCATCAGAGTAGAGATAGCATTTGACTTCATACGTAAATGCACACGATATGTCTAAAACTGTGAGGGGCTGACTCTGTGTGGTAGGCATATCCAATTTTTATCAAGCTAGGCCAGTGGGAGTGGATTTTTTTGGGGGGAAGGGCATCTGGCATGATGAAATGTATTCAGAAATATTCTTGTGGCCAGTTTTTTGATGGACTCCTCTGCTTAAATATGCTGAAAGCATATTGCTTAATTTACACATTTATTCATAATGTATTGACCCCTGAATTCCATCCTCAGAGGTCCATGAAGATCCACATAAATTAAATTAGGAACTCCTGTTCTAAATTTATTCACTGAATTAAGCCAATCCATAATAAAGATGAATATTGGGGCCATGTTGTTTTAACTCCCTATAGAATTGCCTTTACTTGCTTTTAATGGTTTCTAGCACCAGTCAAAACTTTAAACATTAAAGTAACTTAATACAAAGCATTGTTATGGTATTTTAAGGAAGTTTTTCATTCATTCATTTTAAAAGTATTTATTGAACACTTATTCTGTGCTCAGCACTGTTCAAAGCCATAGTGATAGAGTGGAAAAAAAGATATTAGAAATCTGATCTTCTTCTAGTAGTTGTGAGGTATAGATGATAAATAATAACAAAAATAAGCAAATGGCATAATTTCTTACAGGATGATAAATGTTGTGGGAAAAGTAAAGGAATGAGCGAACGAGAGGAAGAACAGTTGCAATTTTAGAGTAGCCAGAGAATGTCTCTATGACAGGGTGACCTTTGATCAAAAATTTAAAGAAGGTGAAGGAATACACCCAATGGACATCCAGTAGAAGGGCATTCTGAGAAGAGGAATCAGCAGGTGCAAAGTTCCAGAGTGAGGGGAGTAAGTAGTGTGCTAAAAGAACAGCAGGAAGGTCAGAGTGGCTGACAGTTATAGAGAGGAGAGATTCGAGAGGCCGCCAGAGTGGGTAACTCTGTGTGCTATAGAATAGAAGTCAGAGGCTGGGATAAGAAAAGTGAATTAAATTCCAAGACTATCACTGTCCATGAGACTTTAAGCAGGTCATTTCACACTCCTAAGCTATCTATTATCTGCATTTCCTATAGTTGTGGCCCCTTGGTTCTTGGTATAATGTAGAAAATAAAGATAATATGATAGATTTTATTGGTTCATGAAATCCACTATGCCACAAGAGGTGGTGGGTGGGGCTCTCAACAGGTGAACCTGCCAGTATCAGCAGGTTAGAATGAGAATTCCAAGATGGCACCCACCAGCATCAGCACTAGCAAGGCAGAGTGTGATCTTAAGAATGAAGTCCAACAGTGTCTCCATTCCCAGAAAGTGTTTCAGCAGTTTTCTGCCTCTCAGGCAGATGCCCTGAAACTAGTAAGTGGATGTATCTTTTTCACCTATGTTCTAGGCTCTTTTCTGACTGGTGTGTTGTCACTGGGTCCCAGGGCAAGTGAGACTGCATGCAAGTCCTTTAAGAGCAGGTTCTCCATTTTCTATAGGTCTATGGTTTTCCTAGATGTAATCCCCATTAGTTTATAAAGCCCAGCTTTGGGGGGTGGTCATATTTCTGATGCAAGATCCAAGGACTGGAGTGCCTGATATAGAGATATAATCTCTTGGTCCTCAGGGAGAAATTTCATGTTTTTGAGATCCCTCCTAATTGTGGATTGATGCTCCTAGGGAGGGGGTTCATTTTTTGGTGACACCTTGCCTTTGCCACTCCTACCCATCTTGATGCTGTCTGTCCCTTTGTCCCTTATTACAGAGACTCTATTTGTCCAGTTTTCAAGATGATAGTGTAGGGATGGAAAAAGATATTCCATGCAAATGAAAAACAATATTTACATCAGACAAAGGAGATTTTTATACAATTTTTAAAAAAGATGTATTTATTTATCCGAGGTGGGAGTGGGGGCAGAGGGAGAGAATCTTCAAGCAAAATCCTCACTGAGCATGGAGTCTGATATAGGGCTCCATCCCACCACCTATGAGATCAAGACGTGAGCCAAAACTAAGAGTCAGACACTCAACTGACTAAGCCAAGCAGGAACCACTGACAAACTAAAATTTTAAACAAAGACTGTAAAAAATGGCAAAGAAGGGCATTATATAATGATAAAGTGTTCAATTAACAAAAGGATATAACGTTTGTAAATATCTGTGCACCCAACACAGGAGGACCTAAATAAAAGCAAATATTAAGAGACATAAAGAGAGAATTGAAGAAATATAATAATAGTGAAGGACTTTGAAATCCCACTTACATCAATGGATAAATCATCCAGACAGAAAACCAACAAAGAAACAAATGACCTTAAATGGACTTTAGTGCTACATTAGACCAGATGTGCTTAATAGATAGATATAGAACGTTCCACCTCCAAACAGCAGAATACACATTCTTTTCAAGTGCACATGGAATATTCTCTATGATAGACCCACATTGGGCCCAAAACAAGTAACAATAAATTTAAAAAGACTGAAAGCATATCAAGCATGTTTTCTGACCACAGTGGTTTAAAACTAGAAATCAGCTACAAGAAAACTGGAAAAAACACAAACACATGGAGACTAAACAACATGCTATCAAACAACCAATGGGTCAATGAGGAAATTAAGAAGAAAAAAAGAAAGAAAGAAAGAAAGAAAGAAAGAAAGAAAGAAAGAAAGAAAGAAAGAAAGAAAGAAAGAAAGAAAGAAAAGAAAAAAGAAAAAAAGAAAGATATGTTGACACAAATGAAAATGGAAAAATACAAGTTTCCAAAATCTATGGGACACAGGAAAAGCAATTCTAAAAGGGAGATTTATAGCTATACAAGCTTACAAGAAAATTTCAAATAAACAATCTGATATAACACCTAAGGAAACTAAAAAAAGAAAAACAAATGAAACCCACAGTTAGCATTAGAAAGGAAATAATAAAGATCAGAGTGTAATAAATGAAAGATAGGCAGAAAAGAAAGAAAGAGAAAGAAAGAAAGAATGAAAAGAAAGAATCAATGAAACTAAGAGCTGGTTCTTTGAAAAGATAAACAAAATTGATAGACCTTTAGCTAAATTTATCAAGAAAAGAAGAGAGAGGGCTCATATAAAATCAGTAATAAAAGAGAAGTTACAACCAATACCACAGGGGGGAAAAAGTTCAGATGAGACTACTATAAATGATTATACACCAATAAATCAGACAACTTAGAAGAAATGGACAAATTCCTAGAAACATAATCTTCCAAGACTGAATAATGAAGAAATAGACAATCTGAATAGACCGATTACTAGCAATGAAATTGAATAAGTTATCAAAAATCTCCCAACAAAGAGAAGTCTAGGATGGCTTTGCAGGTGAATTCTACCAAATATTTTAAAAGGGTTAATATGTATTCTTCTCAAATTATTCCCAAAAGAAACCGAAGAGGAAGGAATGTTTCCAAAATCATTTTATGAGGACAGCAGTTTCCTGATACTAACACCAGACAAAAACACTATTAATTAATTAATTAATTACAGGTCAATACCCCTGATGAACACAGATGCAAAAATTCTCAATAAAATATTGGTAAACTGGATTCAACAATAAAATAAAAGGCTTATACACCATGATAAAGTAGGGATGCATCCAGGGATGCAAGGATGGCTTAACACCCGCAAATCTTTCAACGTGTTACACCACATTAACCACATTAACAAAATGAAGAATAAAAACTATATGATGCAAAATAGATGTAGAAAAAAAGCATTTGACAAAATTCAACATCCATTTATAATAAAAACTCTCAAAAAGTGGGTACAGGGAATGTACCTTAACATAATAAAGGCCATATATGACAAATTTACAGGTACCACCATACTCAACAGTGAAAAACTGAAAGCTTTTTCTCTAAGATTAGGAACAAGCCAAGGATGCCCATTCCCACCACTTTTATTTAACATAGTATTGGGAGTCCTAGCCACAGCAATTAGGCAAGCAAACATAAGTAAATAAATAAATAAAATGTGTCAAATTGGAAAGGAAGAAGTAAAACTGTCACTATTTGCAGATGACATGATACTATATACAGAAAACCCTAAAGACTCTACCAAAAAATTGTTAGGACTAATAAATGAATTCAGTTAAGTTGCAGGATACAAAGTTACTATACAGGAACCTGTTGCATTTCTATATACTAATAATGAGCTATCAGAGAGAAAAATTAGAAAAAACAATCCCACTTCTAATTGTATCAAAAAGAATAACATGCCTAGAAATAAATTTAACAAAGGAGGTAAAAAAAAATCTATGCTATGAAAGCTGGAAGATATTGATGAAAGAAATCAAAGATGATACAAACAAATTAAAAAATATTCTGTGCTCATGGATTGGGAGAATTAATATTGTTAAAATATCCATATTACCCAAAGCAATCTACAGATTCAATGCAATTCCTACCAAAATACCAGTGGCATTTTTCACAGAACTAGAACAAATAATCCTAAAATCTGTATGGAGCCACAAAAGACCCCAAATAGCTAAAGCAATTTTGATAACAGCAAATCTGGACACATCATGCTCTCAGACTTTATACTACAAATCTATGGCAATCAAAATTACAGTACTGAGATACAAACAGACACACAGATGTATGGAACAGAGTAGATGGCCAGGAAATAACCCACATTATATGGTCAATTAATCTATGACAAAGTAGGTAAGAATATACAGAAGGGAAAGATAGTCTCTCCAATAAATGATGCTGGCAAAACCAGACAGCTACATACTAAAGACTGAAACTGGACCACTTTCTTACACTAGATACACAATAAATTCAAAACGGGTAAAAGACTTAGATGTAAGACCTGAAACCACGAAACTTCTAGGAGTAAACATAGGTTGTAAGCTGTTGGACATTGACCTTAGCAATATTTTTTTTGGATATTTCTTCTCAGGCAAGGACCACAAAAGCAAATAATCAAATGGGGCTACATCAAACTGAAAACTTTTTTGCACAGTGAAGGAAATCTTCCACAAAATGAAAAGGCAACCTACTGAGTGGGACAGATATTTGCAAGTAATCTGATAAGCGGCTAACATATAAAATATATACTGAACTCATGCATATATATATATATATACACACACACATATATAAACTTTAATCACCTCACCCACACCCGCATGGATTAATGTTTTAATCGTGTTCATCCCTCTGCAGGAAGATATGACATATCTGGAGGCACTTTTGTACCTGAATTTAGCTTTGTTGAGCATCAGTGTCCCACTTTCTCTCAGATTGACCCTCTCCCAGATGAAGCATTGAATACGGCAAGCACCAGGCCATGGGAATTGGAAACTGGCAGAAAAATTCTTCTCTGATTTGCCTCATCAAAGGTTCCAAGCTGGAGAATACATGGAGTCTTACCCTGCCTACAGACTGCTCCTTCTGTACTCTCCTTACAAATTTACTTTATGACACAATTGTCATGAACAAAATGTTTGTGAGACACCCTCTGAAAATTCTTTTATAATGTGTGGCGCTCAATAAATTGTAAAAGGGTATTTTTCTTAACAACTCTTTATCTATGCTGCTACTTCCATTCATCTTGCCTGCAATTAATTTTCTGTGCTGTGACTATTATATGCAGCATTCTAAGTATCAAGTGCAAAGGAACTATTCCTGTGGGAAATATGTAAGATTAAAATGTTACAGTCTATCTTAATAAGAAAATTCAATTTCCTTATTAAAAATATATTTTTTTACATTTTTCATGTTGAAGAATAATTATAATTTAATTCAGTCTTATTTAATTTGATAGGAAAAATGTAGTAAAAAATAGTTTTTGGTTTAAGGTCATGGAATAGTATCCAATATCCTACATGGAAATTGCCACAGACCTATCTCATGGGAGAGACATGGAAGATGATTTGATTTGGATAAATTACCATATCCAGTTTGCTCTTTTTCAAGTGATTAAAATATAATAGAAAATTGCTATTAATCATATTTAGTTAGAGTAAGCACTGGACACGAGATATAGAAGGCAAAGAAGAAGAAACAATCTTAATTAAAGCATCTATAGAATTCTTGTTTTTACAGATAGGAATAGTTAAAGGTGATACCTTTTTTTTTTTTCCATTTATTCCTTCAATGAATATTATTGAGTTCCATAATGTGCCAAAGATTGGTCTAGTTTCTGGGAATATTTCCAAGAAAAGAGAGATGGCCCCTGGCCTCCTGAGGCTGCTGTTCTAGTTGGAGAGAGTAAACAAGAAAGTAAATATTAACTAGGACCTGAGAAAGTGGTGTTAAGAGGAGAGATGGCAGGGGAGGGGTGCTGGTAAGGAAACAGTGGTGTGGTGTAGGGGTGGTGGACTGTTCTTCGAGAAAGAGGAGTCAGGGAGCACCTAACCTGACATTTGAGGTGAGACTTGAATGCAGGTAGAGAGTAATGTGTGTCAGCATTCTGAACAAAAAGACTTCCTGTTAGAGAAAGCAGCAAGTGAAATTTCCCTGAAGAAGCAGTTTGGTATTTTGAGGAATAGCAAGAACACAGGCTGTGGCGAGGTGGCAGTGAGCTAGACAGCTGGCAGGAGGTTAGGCTCTATGAAAGGGGGCCAGAGCAGGCAAGGCTTTACCGGTGGTGGTAAAGTGCCAGACTTCATACTGAGGAAGATGGGAAGCCTCAGAATGGCTTTGAGCAGGTGAGGGACATGGCCCAACTTATATTTTGAAAACATCTTCCTGGCCACTGTGGGTGTGGGGTCCCCTTGACTATTAAGAGACAAAATGGAAGACAAATGACAGGAAACCATTGCCTTATTCTTAGGGCATGGTGGTGCTCCGACTGAGTTTGCAGCGGTGGAGGTAGTAAGAATTGAGCAGATTCAGAACATATTTTTATTTTATTTTATTTATTTTTTTAAAGATTTTATTTTTATTTACTGATTTGCTGGGGAGAGAGAGAGAGAGAGCAGGAGTACACAAGCAGGGGGAGTGGCAGGCAGAGGGAGATGCAGGCTCCCCGCTGAGCAAAAAGCCCCACACAGGACTCGATCCCAGGACCCTGGGATCATGACCTGAGCTGAAGGCAGACGCTTAACCTACTGAACCACCCAAGCATTCCCAGAACATATTTTAAAGGCAGAACCTATAGCACTTAGTGTTTTGGATTTGGGTGATAAAATAAATAACAAATCAGGAATGACTTCCAGTTTAAGATTTGGGCAACTGGACAGATGAGATGAGAAAGCTAGGAAAAGATTAGGTTTGGGGGGGAAATCTCAAATCCTATTTTAGATGTGTTAAGCTTGGGATGTCTATAGACTTGCTTTTTTGGCAATAAATTATATGTGTCTAGACCACAGGTGAGAGTTGAAGATGGGGATAGAAATCTCTAGGGTGTTGATGGGATTTAAATCACGAGGGTTTTGATGGGATTTAAATTTTGGTATCAGGATATGAACACCACTGGAATATATGTAAACCATGATTTCCGAATTTCAGTATTTTTGCTACTTTGAACCAGATAAAATCTCTGTTGTGGGGGCTCCCCTGTGCATTGTAAGATGTCCCCTGGCCTTTACCTATTAAATGTCTGTAGCATCTCTTCCCCTCTGGTTGTAACAACCAAAATTGTTTCCAGACATTTCCAGGTATCCACTGGCAGGAAAAGTCACCTCCCTAGTTTATAACCAGTGGTGTAAACAGAGGCAAAAAAAGAACCAGAGGAATATAGAAAAAGGCCTGGACCACCCCAATAGGAGGAGGCTGAGAAAAAGATGGGCAAAGGACACTTACAAGGTGCAACCAAAGAAGTAGTAGAAAATTGCAGAGACTCTTAAGTGAAAAGACAAAAAACTGAATTTATCCTTTATAATGAGATAATAGCTGCACTACTAAAGTATAAATTCCTATTGACACAAAAGCTAATAATATTTCTGAGTAAGGAGACTATTGCTTTTAAAACAAAAGTCAGGCCACTCCTCCCCTCCAATGTTTTTTCCGTGGCTTTTAAAGTAAAAGCCAACATTCTAACATGATTCTGGCCTCCACACCCTCACTGTGTCCAGTGACTTGATCTCCTACCCAACCCCTGGTGCACCCCATATTGCACAAGGGCAGACGTTCTTCTATGTTTGTGCTCATTGTCCATGACCCATATTCAGGGCTTTGCCCTTGCTGTTCATTCTAGCTGGATTCTTCCTCCCCAGGTATCTGCTGGACCCCTCTTCAGCTCCTTCAGTTTTGCTTAAATGTCTTCTTCTCCACTGACCTCACTTGTTTAAACTGCCAGTCCCCTCAGGGAAGAACTCTTCAAGCCACCCCCTACTTTATCTTGCTCCCTTACATTTATCATCATTGAGCAAACTGCTTATTTATTTATTTTTTTTTACCAACTTTTCTTATAGTCTGTCTCCCCTTATTAAAATATCAGTTCTAGGAAGGATTTGCAGCTGTATTATTTACTGATCTGTCCTTAGCATCTATAACAGAGCTTCACACATAGTAGATACCCAATGGATACTTATTGAAGCAATAAACAAATAAAGGAACTCTCATTTATTGAGTGCTTACTATTTGCCAGACACCATTCTCAAAGCATCATAATAATTATCAAATTAATTGAATTTCTTATTTAATTTTTTATCAATAATTTTTGTTTTCCCTTTAACAAGTATACTGCTTTTAATTTGTTCAAAAATACATTCAATGGTTACTGTGATGTCACTTACTGTGCCAGGATTTAGGAGTAAAGTAGTGGGGAACTTGGGGGAAGGACAAGGTAAACCTTGGGAGAAGCAAGGTGTGATGGAGATCTGACCAGAGACCTATCAAAGTGGACAGTGGGCATTTCTTCCAGGGGAGGGACACATACATTAACCTCAGGGTTAGGGAAATCTTTCTGGAAGAGATGGATCATTGAGAACTTTGTTGCAAAAATGATAAGAATTAAACGAGAACAAAACGGGCGTTCCAGAAAGAGAATGGCATATGGGTTAGTGTAAAGCAGTGTTGTCCATTTAGGAATCTTTAAGTTTCATTATGTATATACTGGCATGACTTGGAATGAGACTCATCTCCTTATCAAAAGAGTTTTCATATTCTTACACCCACACAAGGGAGCCACTGAGAGATTTTTAAGCCATGGATGGACATGATCATATGATCAAATTTTAGAAATTGCAGTTTGGCATATATTGAAGGTTTTAATGTCAGAGAACCAGACAGGTAGTAAACAGGAGGGAGGCAATGGGACTATGGCATTTTTCTAGTAGAATACAGACCTGAACAATGTGGCAGTGAAATGAGCAAAGAAACGTACATAGAAATCTTACCGTGTTAAATTACAATTAGCTAATAATTATTTACATTTTCTCAAGACGCATATCATGGTAGGAAACCAATGCCCCATGCCATCTGTTTCTTTGTGTCTGCTGTCTTTTTTGAAAAATTTTACCCTATGGATAATTTGAAATATGATATATGAAAATGAAGGGGACTAAGCTTTTAAATATTACTGACATCTAATATTATAGGATAAGCTAACCATTTTTTTTTTACCTCAGTTTTATTCAAATTTGTTAGACATTCACTGAGAGCACAGGCTATATGCCACAGAAGTTAAATATTCAGAACACTCACGTACATGGTCTGTATATTCAAAATAAATCACTAAAAGAAAAACCAAAATACATACATAAAAATATGTTTGGTATGGATTTTTATGGAAAAGTACATTAATTATCAAGAAAACTGACAGCTCTATTATCTTTTTAAATAGGATCCCTCTAGCCGTTATTTAATAAAAGCTTTTCTGTTGGTTCATCTAAATGTTGCCCTTTGATGAGCTTTAGACTTTATCAGTTTAAGGAGTGCAGCCCTCAGATTAATGGGCAGGCTGGGAACCAGATGTCTGTTGTCAGGGCTGAAAACCCAATTAAAATGGAGGTCATGAAGGTGAAGGGAAGAGAAAGGGTCAACAAGAGCTCGTTTGAGCCGGGCATAGGCTGGTGGAAATCAGAGGTTTTGTGCTACATTGGCAGATCTGTTAAGAAAACTAATCCATAGATACTTTTATCAAATGCTTTGAAACTCCTGAACCATATGGGACTCAGGGAGATATTAATCTCCACAAAAATTTCAGGAAGAGTTTGCTCTGAATGTTGATCTCAATAGTAAAATACAATTTTGAAAAATCCATTAAAACATATGTATTAGTACAGTTATCAAAAATTTCAGTAATGATTTTTAAATCATATCTGAAGTGTCTTTCTGCTTATATATATTAATATTTGAATAACCCACCTGTTTAATTCTTCCTAGTCAATAAACTATTGCTAAATTTTCTTCTGCCTACTATTTCTTTAGCCTCACTGCCTGTCATGCCATCCTGGAGAGCACTCCAGGTTAATCTTTCTAAAGCATATTCTAAAGCATATTATGTCAATATTTTAAAAAATCTATGAGAACTCCCAGTTGGTTACTAAGTAAAGTCCAATTGCTTTTTCCCAAAACCAAAAATTTTGTACAGTTTGATACAATCTTCCTTGCATTCATGTATTCATTTGATAAATGTTTCTAATGCAGCCACTGTGTGTCAGCCATTCATTTAGGCTCTAAGGATACAATTGTAAATACACAAAGCCCTCACTTTCAGGGGATGTATACCCTGGTGGGAGGAGTAGAGAAATGTATGCACACACAAAATACACACATGTACATACAGAGAAAATGAAAAATATTATGGAAGAAAACAGAACAGTGTGATAATGAATAGGGATTGTCATGGTATTGCATGGTGGGTTTGTTTTTTTTTTCTTCTTCTTCTTTTTTGGAAAAGGTATTTGGATAAGGCTTCACTGAGAGGGTAACCTTTTGTGGAGGCTTAGAGGAGGTGAGAAATGAATATTGAAGTATTTGAGGGAAGACCATTCCAGGCAAAGGGGACAGCAAGCAATGATCCTGAGGAAACATTATCCTTGGTAAATAACTAGCCGAATGTCATGGGCATTAGCAGAGTGAGCAAAGAGGCGCATAGTAGTTGATGTGGTCAGAGAGGCAAGAGGGAGGGCAGATCAGGTAGGATATTACAGGGTATCATTAAATCTATTGACCCTATGTAGGAGGTCATTTAAGAACTGTGACAGAAAGATTCATGATATGGCTTATATTTAAAATGACCACTCTGGTGTGTTTGAATAGACTTTGGGGGAAATAAATATATGGGGATCATGACTTTATAGCCAATGAATAGGGAGTTTAACAAAGAATAGGGATAGTAATAAGGGGTGGGGTCTGGGAACTGCTCTTGGGCACTCTAATACACTCAGGCAGATGAGGGGGACATCAACAAAGCCTTCAAAGGAATGAGTAAGCAAGAGGAAAATCTAGAAAAAGGTTTATCTCATTTGAAGAAAATTGATCAAGGAGGTTCAGGGAATCTTCTGAGGTTCAGGGAATCGACTGTGTTAAATGCCGCTCATAGGTCAAGTCAGATGAGGGCTCGGAATCATCACTGAATTTAACAAAAAAGAGATTACTGGTGATCTTGAAAAATATATTCAGTTGACTTTTATGGGTGAGAGGGTAGGTGGACAGAATCTGGGAAGGACAACCACAGACAACTCTTTTGAGGAGTTTTATCATTTAAAAAATAAACAAAACATAGATAGGAATTATAGACAAAGGGTGATGTAAAGTAAATAAGCACATTGATGAAAAGGATGGGGACACTTCTGACTTCGTCAGGAAAGATGGGGCATGTTCAATGAGCAAACATATATGCAATATACATCCCATGTTCACTTTGGGGTGGAAACTTAATACCAGAATGAGGCAAAATTCAGCACTTGATACCAGGAGCTTAACTTAGAACAAGGAGAGGGGGCTATGGGCCTGCTCCGAGAGCTGGTATAAATTGGATGGGGTCTTGGGCTCATTATCTTAGATAAGCAACGCAAGGCCTTGCTTTTTCATAGGTATATCAGTTGACCTGGAGTCCAGGCTTCTGCAGAGATAGCTAGTGGATTTGTTAGTGGGGTCTGAAAAGACACAATAGCTGATTAGGGGAAACTGTTCTCTGAAAAACAAGCATTAAATTTTCTGCTTGTTTCAACCTCCTTAACCCTGTGGGGCACAGTTTCAATCCCTCTCGAGTTATGATCATTCTTCAATTTTGAAGGAATTGGGATAATGACTGCTCTGGTTACTTCCCTATCTCCTTGAGTGAGCTAAGTTTCAGGTAAAGA
>NW_024424452.1:55460225-55496641 GCF_017311325.1 Ursus maritimus
GGTTTTTGCAAATCTTAGTTATATGCAAAATCCCTTCAATGATTAACGTGCCTACATGCAAGGCTAAGCAGAAGTTTCTAACCTACAGGTCACAGCAGCAAGGGAAATAGAAGCAATATGGAATCAGACACGCAAAGTTTCTCCTGTTGTACAATGGGTTTGTAGAAATTCCCTATCAATTTTGTAAAAAAGTATAAATAAATCAAAGAAAAGAAAAGCAAGGAATATGTCCAAGTTAATCACAAACAAATATATTGAAAGATTCTGCAAATAAATGGAAAGTTCTGCAACTATTGTTCAGGCAAAGTAAATAATAAAATATTACTTTGTAATAGTTGAGCAAAATAAAAACGTTTTCTCAAACATTGATAAAGAAAATGTAGATGGTTCCATAGGGCTTTTTAAAATTAAAAATAAGATGCAAATGTCAAAAATATGTTTCAAATATATGTATTCTTCAAGGATTAAGCACAAGTATATAAATTTCAAGATTGTTGATAGACACATAAAGTGGGAAAAATAAAGAATAGTTGAATAAATGATTGTATCAATAACAAATGATGAATTGGAGCTGTATATACCAATAGACTTGGAGTGGTTTTCATAAGGCATTATTGAATAAAAAATGTAAAATGCGAAAGTATAATATAATAGGTATTTATAAGGAGGGAAATTAAAACATATGTTCTTATATGTGTACATGTATATACATGTAAGATACATCTTTCTATATATTGATTTATATGTACAAGTAGTGGCTTATAGTTTTTTTGTATTTGCATATGAACTTTGAAAGACAATAAGAGGAAAAGCACCATTTTTTTTACCTTTAATGAAGGCAGTGAGTTAATAGATTTAGGCAAGGAACATCAATAGTTAGTAAAATTGTTAGATGGAAGACTAATGGTAAACTGGATATTTTTATGGCACCAAAGCATCACTCCACAAATTACTACCTGTTCCTAATGGAGAAAAATATGTAACTTCACAAAAGGAGAGTTAAGGCTGTCACAACTCCAGTGGTGATCATTTTAGCAATGGTATTGGGATGACTAAGCATTACGAATGTCATGAATGTGATGCTACAGAATGGAAGAATGTGTGATATTAATTTTTCCTTCAAAAAAACCCCGATAAAACACACATTTTGAAATTAAAAAGTTCATAGTTTGATTAATGTTCACATGTGAACAGTCAGGTATAACCACCATCTAGAGTGAACTAGAATATTATCTGTACTGCAGAAATCTCCCCATATAGTCACCAACTCACCAATCCCTCCTTCCATAAGTTATCACTCTTCTCACTTCTACCACCTCCTATACAGGAAGTTTCCATAAATGTTTCACCTGAGTCTGATTTATCTTATAGGTCTAAATTCTGCATATAAAACTACAGAGAATAGAAGAAATTGCTAAATAACAACATGAGTAAATAATCTAACAGATCTAGAAAGCAGTGTACCCCAAAGGACAACTTGTCTGATCTCTGCAGTGAGAGCAGCAAGTGAAGGAAAAGAAGCAACTTTTAACACATTTTAAAAGACAAGAGAAAAATCACAATAAATCGAATTGGTGATCTTGATTGGATCCCAACTAAAACAAACCAGCTGTAAAAGAACACTTGGGGAAATCTGAATATAGATGAAGTATTTGTGATATTAAGGGACTATTTTTTTTAAATATTTTATTTATTTATTTGAGAGAGTAGTGAGAGAGAGAGAGCGCGCGTGCAAATGCACGAGCAGGGGGAGGGGCAGGGGAAGAGGGAGAAGCAAACTCCCCACAGAGCAGGGAGCCTGATGTGAGACTCAATGCCAGGATCCTGGGATCATGACCTGAGCCAAAGGCAGACACTCAAGGGACTGAGCCACCTAGACGCTCTGGGGCATTTTTAACTGTGTTGGTTGTGAAAATTATATTGGGGCTATGTCGGATAGTATCTTTTTTTGAGTTACCCACTGAAATATTTAAGGGTGAAATGTTATATCTGTAATATATTTATAAATATTTTGGGAATAAAACAGGTAAGTATAACAAACTGTTATTGGTCAACCTAGAATAGATTATAAGTATATGAGTGTTTATTATATGATTCTTTCCTATGTGATTGAAAATTTTTATAAAGTTTAAAAAGGGACACATAAAGGGTACCTACCTATTACTTTTTACTCCAGATTTGCCTGCATAATATATTTGAACTTTTCTACATGTTTTAATCATGGATATTTTCTTCTTCACCAGAATTTATATTTATAGGTCTATTTTGCTGATATTGTTAACCATCTAAACCTTTCTAGAGTTTAATCCAAATTTCCTTACAAAGGATTTCACACTAATAGAATTGAACTTGTTTCAATTTCAGTATCACTGGAATCCATTTAACAGGTTTTTCCTTCAAACTTCCATTTTCTTTTACTCTGTAGAAAATCAATATGAAGTTAAGAAGGGACTGCTAGCTAAAATTACAAGAGGTTAACTCTTCCTCATTTATAGATACATCTACTTTATAATGGCACTAAGTAGACATCTTATTCTTTAATTTCAAAATGGAAGTTTTCTAAAAGACTCCTTTATATCTGAATATTTCTTTTATTACATAGATCCTTTGTCATGTTTGAAATGGTATTTGAACAGAAAAATATCTCCTTTACCAAGAATATCTAACAAAACTTATGATGAAATACAAATAAAATTATACATTAAACCCCATACTGGTAAAGGCCAGAAACACCATCAGCTTAATTAATGCTGTGCTTTCAAAGGTCTAGTCCAGGGTATCACTGAACTGGATATCAAAAGATTGCATAATATCTGTACTTTGAGAGTATAAGTCATTTATGAACTTTAGATGGTATAAATGTTAATTATTTGGTTGTTTTCTTAGAGTAAAATCTTTCATGTGCAAGCTTATTTGGTGCTTTATTTTTATAATATTCACAATCTGTTTGTGGGACTTCTAGTCTAAGCCAAACTGTAATGTAAATGTGAAATTAAATATTTTTGGAAGTTCACGAGTTAATATAGTATATACTAAGATATCTGTTATAAAAATATTATAAAGATTTTATATAATCTGTAGCTCAGTTTGAACTAGAGAAAAAAATTGTTTAAAATATATAAACAATCTGGTATCTTAGATCATTTTAGCTCAGTTAGAACCAATTCAAACTCACAAAATAAGTACCATTTATTGATTTGTTTATTTAAAGATACACACAGTTCCCTTGAAATTTCAATGCTCTTAATTGCACCCACTGACTTTTATTTGGTTGCCTGTTATAGAGAGGTCTCATTGACCTGCTGCTTGTTCTTTTCAGCAAGTGGTAAATTTCAATTTACTCTTCCTCTGCAAGAAAGTAGAAAATTGGTTTCTCTGCACTTGTGTATCTGGGATCAGAAAAAAGTCCTGACACTTACAAAGCCCACTTACAAAGTTATGTTTTAATTTTCTCTTGCTCTTTCATTCAGAATCTATGTTCATGGATTTATTTAAATATAAGAATCAATTTTATTTACATAATAAACAAACAGATTATTGAATGACAAAAACCCATATACTATGAAACATTTCTTCCCAGGCAAAAAGAATCAAATGCAGTCTACAGGGCATTGCCATGCATTATTTTCCTAGACATTGGTTGACAGAATTTATGGAAGTGATTTAAATTGTTCAAAACTATGTGTTACCTATGTAGAATCATAAGATATATGCAAATGACTACATTTTTTGTTTTGTTTGGATTTGGAAAAATGCAATTCAAAAAGATCATAGATCATCTTCACCTATGTGTCAAAGCAAAAGATGATTTTGATGATATAGTTAATTCCATTCTGCATTTTGTTGATACTATTAGGTAGTAAGAGATTCTGTTTAGTGATACAGTGCATAATATTGTGAAACAATGTCCCTTCCTCTAGGAAACTAACAATCTAACAGAATTATTGGAATTAGTCTAAAAATAACAAGTAGCCATGCTAGAACAAGTTCTTTTTTTACATGTCTAATGTAAGTGCTATAAGACATATAAATATAAATTGTTGTGGACTAACAAGGGAACTAAAATATAAACTCTTTTTGCTAGATGAGGTTAGTGCATCTGAAGAAAGCCTATGGTTATAAATGGAAGCCCCATGCGGGTCATGATAATACTAAAAGTACCCCAAGAAATTTACATACTAAATATCTCAGAATTTACATACTAAATATCTCAGAATTTTAAAAAGTTTAGCACTCCAGAATGAAATCAATAAAAATAAGATGTATAAGAAGAATTCAGTTCTTTATAGCCCCAGGCTATACTTTAGACAATGTAAGAATAGTTCCTACCAAGGCATTAATCCTAATTAATTGTCTTAACATATCTAAGAAAAGAGGGGTGGGTAACCTGCCAAGATCTTTAAAATAAACAGTCAAAGAGCTAGAATTCAAAGCTATTTTCAGCTTCAACTTGCCAAAGGGCAAGGGACCAAAATAATGGCCACTAGAGAGGTACACTTTAAGAGTCAAGGGGGAACTAACTACTCTTTTATTTGTCTTGGGAAAACTGTGCCAATATTGCCTAAAGTTTTTATTAATAATTTGACTTTCTTTTTACAATAATACATTGTAAATGTAAATTTAGTTTACTGGACGTAATTGGCAGTCAGTGAAATATAAGTAGTTAGCATTATGATTTATGTATACATCTTTCTAAATTGATTATTTTAAATAGATTTCTTAGAGAACACACAAACTCTGGAATCATCATGTTGGAACTTTTAATCTTGAGGACCAGCTTCTAAACTCTGGTTCTTAAACTATTTCTTTAAGGACCTGTGGCAAGAGTGAATTGTCCCTCTCAATGTTATTTCTTTTCTTTCTTTCTTTTTTTAATGCTATTTCTGTCTTGACCTTGCAAAGTCAGAAAACATAATATGTGCCAAATCTGGAGATCCTTCTCTCTTACTTTGCCCGGATAACTTTTTGGACCTTTATTTATTAATGCATAATGTACAATAGTTAGTTAAGAAATTTCTACTTAAGATTTGCTCAATATAAAATTCCCGCTATTTTAGAGAAAACTCAAACTATATTTGCTTTAGGTTGTGTTTTTTTTTCTTTTCTTTTTTTGTTTCTTTTTTTCCTGTGGGAAAAAAACAGTCGTGTATAAATAAAACTTGCTAAGACATTACTATGTATGATTAGGTTTTTTCTAAAGATAGTTAAACTGGAATTAGAACCTTTCTAGGAAATTTGAGATGAAACTTTTGTGCATGTATGGTATAATGAATGAGACTCTTTCAGCTCAACTCTTGCCTGAAGACATTTCTTCATACTTGGGGAGCAAGGTTTGCTTTGCCATAGCCAATTTTTTATCTTGTGTTCACTTTTTAAATTAATTAGTTGAAAAGAAAATGCATGTAATGCCAAGTAGCAGAGCTCAATATAGGAGACAGAAAGATGAATCGATTCATTCATTCATTCATTCATTCATTGTGGGTTCATTCATATGTTCAAAGTATTTATAGAATGCTTAATATGTTCCAGCCACTGTTCTAGGTGCTGGTCTTATAATGCTAAACAAAAAAATAAAGTAATCTCAAATCTTGTGGGTTTAGGAGCTTTGATAAATGAATAAAGTTGAATGAATTAATTGCATTATATGTATTAGAACTTTTCTATCAAAATATTAGGGACCAAAGGTGTTAAACAGAATATGGTGAATGATTGAAAATTTCATCTATTGCACTTAAGAGTTGACATTGTTTCCTAAAAGTAAGAGACAAAAGAATGCTACATAACCAAAACATAGTGAATCTTTTTGTTAGTTAACACAGCTTTTGATGGACTAACCAGATTAGAGGCCCAAGAGTACTGTTAAATTTAAGAACTAAGTTTCCAGCTGCCAATAGTCTGTCAAGAATCCAGATGGTGCTTTTGGAAGAACACATTTTCAGTAATTTGGCATCATTTAATTCCATCATTAGTGAAGAGAGCTTCATATATTGAGTAGATTGTGTTGTACTAAGGGTTTTAATATATTTATCTTTACCACATGGAAACTGCACAAAACAATGAACATGTATATTTAAGATGAAATCATTTTCTAAGAGAAGTTAATACTTAAGTGTTAATCTTGAAATGGGATTGAACTCATGGAATTTTGTGAAGGCAAATACTTTGTTATACTGGTCAGTGTGTCCAAAATTTTAAGTTTTGTTTTGTTTCGTTTTGTTTTTTAGTGGTTGTTTGACAAAGACAAATGTTCTTTAAGATAGGTCATTCTGTCTTAGAAATATGGAAGCACTAACGGAATCAGTGCAATTTGGGGTTAATAGAATGTAGTCTGTTGTCATCCTCTCCTGGCTTGGCACATTGAACTCCCTCTTCTATCTCTTCAAATGCCTGAAGCCCTGACGTCATTCCAGCTGGAGTTTCTTCCAGCTCTCCTTTGTATAAGTATTGGTCACTCCCCTCAAATTGCCTTAATGTTCATCGTGTTCTTCATAATGTCAAAGGATTCCCACAAATCCCTGTTGCCTGTTTGTCTTTACTACTGCTTACTCAATGATTTTATTGAAAGATTCCAGACCCTACAGACTTAATTTTCACACCTACTGTGATGCTTTATTTTTCTTCTTGTGGGTCTGTGTGTAATGCCTATTGAACAATTTTTATCATCTGTTATGGATCTAAACAATTCTCTAAGAAAAATGTAAGTAAACAGCTTAAGAGAGGCCATCATCAAACCATGGTGCACTCGTGCAATGCAGAAGAGCATAGCAGAGCACTAAGAAGTAAAGATTATTGGCCATGTGGGTCACTAAAACTGTTGCAGTTTCCACAGCAAGCAGACTCTGTGATGGAGATTAGTCTTGGTGGTTTATTGGGGAGCATTTCTGGAATCAATACCAGGAAAGGGAAGGGAAGGGAAGGAAGTAGGAGTGGGCAAAGGGAGAAATTATCTGTCAATGAATTTTGACAGAGACTTCAGCTGGCCCCACAGAGAGCTTCTGAAGTGAAAAGGACCCTTTAAGATTATGTCCAGTTGGGACAAGGGCCATGGGGGTTTAAATCTCCGTGTCTGGATGTGGCCTGACTCATCCTAGATGGCTGACAGCTGAGGCCTTTCTGCCAGCAGCCCTCCCAGCAATCCTTCAGTCCTAAGGAGAGATCTGGGAGAGGCATGACAGCATCCATCCCAAACACTTCTTGGCCAGCATTATCCAGCAAAATATTCGACACTACCTCTCACTGACTGAGAGCATGCAGTAGTTTCAGAGAATGAGGAGAAATATATACAGTGTTATTTCACTGATTTGTTCCACATATATGCACAAAACATACACACAGTATGTGTATATATGTGTGTATATATATATATATATATGTAATAATCATTTTTGAAGTTTGTATATAAATTCCAGCTACTTTTTTAAATGTTTTTTTTATTATATTATGTTAGTCACCATACAGTACATCCCTGGTTTCTGATGTAAAGTTCGATGATTCATTAGTTGTGTATAACACCCAGTGCACCATGAAATACGTGCCCTCCTTACTAGAGAGACTGCCATCACCAATCTATCCCATTCCCCTACCCCCCTCCCCTCTGAAGCCCTCAGTTTGTTTCTCAGAGTCCATAGTCTCTCATGCTTCATTCCCCCTTCTGATTACCCCCCTTTCTTTATCCTTTTCTTCCCCTACCAATCTTCCTAGTTCTTATGTTCCATAGATGAGAGAAATCATATGATAATTGTCTTTCTCTGCTTGACTTATTTCACTTAGCATTATCTCCTCCAGTGCCATCCATGTTGCAGCAAATGTTGAGAACTCGTTCTTTCTGATAGCTGAGTAATATTCCATTGTATATATGGACCACAACTTCTTAATCCAGTCATCTATTGAAGGGCATCTCAGCTCCTTCCACGATTTAGCTGTTGTGGACAATGCTGCTATGAACATTGGGGTGCATATGGCCCTTCTCTTCACTATGTCTGTATCTTTGGGGTAAATACCCAGTAGTGCAATTGCTGGATCATAGGGTAGCTCAATTTTTAACTTTTTAAGGGACCTCCACACTGTTTTCCAGAGTGGCTGTACCAACTTGCATTCCCACCAACAATGTAGGAGGGATCCCCTTTCTCCACATCCTCTCCAGCAATTGTTGTTTCTTGCCTTGTCAATTTTGCCATTCTAACTGGCGTAAGGTGGTATCTTTGAATTTCCCTGATGGCTAATGATTTTGAACATTTTTTCATGTGTCTGTTAGCCATTTGTATGTCATCATTAGAAAAGTGTCTGTTCATATCTTCTGCCCATTTTTTGATTTGATTATTTGTTTCTTGTGTTTTGAGTTTGAGAAGTTCTTTGTAGATCTTGGATACCAGTCCTTTATCTGTAGTGTCATTTGCAAATATATTCTCCCATTCCATGGGCTGCCTCTTAGTTTTTTTGACTGTTTCCTTGGCTGTGCAGAAGCTTTTGATCTTGATGAAGTCCCACAAGTTCATTTTTTCTTTCGTTTCTCTTGCCTTTGGAGATGTGTCATGAAAAAGGTTGCTTTGGCCGATGTCGTAGAGGTTGCTGCCTATGTTCTCCTCTAGGGTTTTGATGGATTCCTGTCTCACATCGAGGTCTTTCATCCATTTGGAGTTTATCTTTGTGTATGGTGTGAGATAGTGGTCAAGTTTCATTCTCTTGCATGTAGCTGTCCAATTTTCCCAGCACCATTTATTGAAGAGACTGTCTTTTTCCCACCGGATGTTTTTTCCTGCTTTATCAAATATTAGTTGCCCAAAGAGCCGAGGGTCCATTTCTGGGTTCTCTATTCTGTTCCATTGGTCTATGTGTCTGTTTTTGTGCCAGTACCATGCTGTCTTTGTGATCACAGCTTTGTAGTACAGCTCGAAATCCAGCATTGTGATGCCCCCAGCTTTGTTTTTCCTTTTCAACAGTTCCTTGGAGATTCGGGGCCTTTTCTGTTTCCATACAAATTTAAGGACTGTTTGTTCCAGTTCTTTGAAAAATGTCCTTGGTATTTTGATCGGGATAGCATTGAAAGTGTAGATTGCTCTGGGTAGCATGGACATTTTAACTATGTTAATTCTTCCGATTCATGAGCATGGAATATCTTTCCATCTTTTTATGTCTTCCTCAATGTCTTTCAAGAGTGATTTATAGTTTCTAGAATATAGGTCCTTTACGTCTCTGGTTAAGTTAATTCCAAGGTAACGTATGGTTTTTGGTGCTATTGTAAATGGGATGGATTCCCTAATTTCTCTTTCTTCGGTCTCGTTATTCGTGTATAGAAATGCAACTGATTTCTGAGCATTTATTTTGTATCCTGCCACGTTACTGAATTGCTCTATAACTTCTAATAGTTTGGGAGTGGCTTCTTTTGGGTTTTCCATATAGAGTATCATGTCATCTGCAAAGAGAGACATTTTGACTTCTTCTTTGCCAATTTGAATACCTTTGATCCCTTTTTGTCGTCTGATTGCTGTTGCAAGGACTTCTAGTACTATGTTGAATAATAGTGGCGAGAGTGGGCATCCTTGTCGTGTTCCTGATCTTAAGGGAAAGGCTTCCAGCTTTTCCCCATTGAGAATAATATTTGCAGTAGGCTTTTCATAGATGGCTTTTATGAGATTGAGAAATGTACCTTCTATTCCTACACTCTGAAGGGTTTTAATCAGGAAAGGATGCTGTATTTTGTCAAATGCTTTTTCGGCATCGATTGAGAGGATCATATGGTTCCTGAGTCTTTTCTTGTTGATATGATGTATCACGCTGATTGATTTGCGAATATTGAACCACGCTTGCATCCCAGGTATGAATCCCACTTGATCGTGATGGATAATCCTTTTAATGTACTGTTGGATTCTATTAGCAAGTATCTTGTTGAGGATTTTGGCGTCCATATTCATTAGGGAAATCGGTCTGTAATTCTCCTTTTTGAGGGGGTCTTTGCCTGGTTTGGGGATCAAGGTAATATTGGCCTCATAGAATGAGTTTGGTAGCTTTCCTTCTGTTTCTATTTTTTGAAATAGCTTTAGGAGAATAGGTATTATTTCTTCTTTGAATGTTTGGTAGAATTCCCCAGGAAAACCGTCCGGGCCTGGAGTTTTGTTATTTGGAAGGTTGTTTATCACTGACTCAATTTCTTCATAATTAATTGGCCTGTTTAAGGAATCAATTTCTTCCGGTTTCAATCTTGGTAGTTTATAGGTTTCCAGGAAGGATTCCATCTCTTCCAGATTGCTTAGTTTATTGGCATATAGCTGTTGATAAAAATTTCTAATAATCCTTCCAATTTCAATGGTGTTCGTCGTGACCTCTCCTTTTTCATTCATAATTTTAATAATCTGGGTCCTTTCTCTTTTCTTTTGGATAAGTCTTGCCAGTGGTCTGTCAATTTTATTGATTCTCTCAAAGAACCAGCTTCTAGTCCTGTTGATCTGCTCTACTGTACTTCTGGTTTCTGCTTGATTGATTTCAGCTCTAATTTTGGTCAACTGCTTCCTCGTGCGTGGATTAGGCCTGTCCCTCTGTTGCTGTTCCAGCTTCTTGAGGTGAGAATATAAAAACTGCATTTTAGATTTTTCTATTCTTTTGAGTGAGGCTTGGATGGCTATGTATTTCCCCCTTAGGACTGCCTTTGCAGTATCCCATAGGTTTTGGACTGTTGTATTTTCATTCTCATTGGTCTCCATAAATTGTTTAATTTGATTTTTGATTTCCTGGTTTATCGAGTCATTCCTGAGCAGGATGGTTCTTAGTCTCCAAGTGTTTGAGTTTCTTCCAAATTTTTCCTTGTGGTTGAGTTCCAATTTCAGAGCGTTGTGGTCTGAGAATATGCAGGGGATAATTTCAATCTTTTGGTATCGGTTGAGACCTGTTTTGTGTCCCAGAACATGGTCTATTCTTGAGAATGTTCCATGGGCATTAGAATAGAATGAGTATTCTTTGGTTCTGGGGTGTAGTGTTCTATATATATCTATAAGGTCCAACTCGTCGAGTATGGCATTCAAAGCCTTTGATTCTTTGCTTAGTTTTTGCCAGGGTGTTCTGTCTATTTCTGAGAGTGGAGTGTTGAGGTCCCCTACTATTAATGTATTTTTATTTATATGTCTCTTTATTCTGGTTAAGAGTTGGCTTGTGTATCTTGCTGCTCCCCTGTTGGGGGCATATATATTTATAATTGTCATATCCACTTGTTGAATACTTCCCTTAAGAATAATATAGTGCCCTTCTGCATCTCTAACTATAGTCTGTAGTTTAAAATCCAATTTATCTGATATGAGAATTGCTACCCCAGCTTTCTTTTGAGGTCCATTTGCGTGAAAGATGGTACTCCATCCCCTTACTCTCAGTCTGAATGCATCTTTGGGTTCGAAATGAGTCTCTTGTAGACAGCAAATGGATGGGTCATTTCTTTTTATCCAATCTGCAACCCTGTGGCGTTTTATGGGATGGTTCAAACCATTTACATTAAGACTGATTACTGAGAGATATGATTTTAATGTTGCCATGTTGCCAGTAAAGTCTTTGTTTGTATGGTTACGAAATTGGTCAATGACTGGTGATTCCGGAAGGTCTTTATTTCTCCATCAATTCTGAATGACAGCCTTACTGGATAAAGGATCCTTGGCTGCATGTTTTCCTCTGAAAGAGCTTAAAAATGCCCCCCCCTCCCAACCCTTTCTATCACTCCAGGTCTGTGTATACAGGTCTGACGTAATTCTGATACCTTTGCCTTGGTATGTGAGAAATTTCTTTGCCTTGGCCGCTTTCAATACTGTATCCTTGGATCTAATATTTGCGAATTGCACTATGACGTGACATGGCATAGGTTTGTTGTGGTTGAGCTTGGGAGGGGTCCTCTCTGCCTCTTGGACACGAATGCTTGTATCCCTTGCTAGATTAGGGAAGTTTTCAGCTACAATTTGTTCAAATATCTCTTCTAGACCTCTATTTTTCTCCACCACCTCGGGGATGCCAATGATTCTGATATTGGAATGTTTCATTGAGTCAGTAATCTCCCATAACCTACATTCTTGGGTGTGGATTTTTTTAAGTCCAGATTCTATTTTAGCTTTTTCTTCTACTAACCCATCTTCCAGTTTGCTGATTTGTTCTTCTGCCTCATTCACCCTGGCCATCAGAGCCTCTAGTTTTGACTGCATTTGGCTCATAGAAATTTAAATTTCTGCCAGATTTGGTCTCATTTCTGCCCTTAGAGATTCTATATTCTCAATAACATTTTTGTTAATACTTTTTTCAAGTCTACACATCATCTTGACCATTGTTACTCTGAATTCCATTTCTGATAATTTGGTTATATCCATATCCATTAGTTCTGTGGCAGAGGCCACAGACTCATTGTCTTTTCTTTGCTGGGGGGGATTTCTCCTTCTCATCATTCTGATGAGGAGAGGTTGCGGGGTTGTCCAGAGCCCAAATTATTGACTGGGACCCAGGCAGTGCGCACTTGTTTTATAGGCACCTTAGGGATGTGGGCTTCTTGATTTTTCAGCCTGCCTTCTGGGGGAGGAGCCTGCCACACCGATACTCAGGCAATCCTGTTTGGGTAGAGTCTCCATTTCCCCTGCAAGGGGGGATGGGGATGGGGATGGGCACCCTGTGAGCCGGTCTTTCCAGGCTTTTGTTCTCTGGCAGCTTTCCCTGGCGGTTTGCTGTGCCTCTTCTGAGAGACAGAGCAGCAGTGGCCGAATCTCAGCCTCTGTCTCAGAACAGAGGGATCGCAGACCCTTCTTCACTGATGATCTGGCCACTTTAACTCTGTTTCTGTTGGTGCTGCTCAAACCTGCAGCGTCTGGGGATGTGCGCCCCACCCCTGGCATCCCAGCCCTCACTTCCAGGGCTGGCGCATCTCTGTCCTTTGTGTTTCTAACACTGCCAGCTGCCAGCCGCCCCCGTGCGCTCCCAGAGCTCCCAGTCTCAATCTGGTTCCAGTGAGCACACCAGAGCTCCAGTTCAGTTATGGCATGTATTCCCTGGCTCATGGTCTCAGTCTGCTCTCTCGCGGGTGCTGGTCCGTGAGTCTGCCCGCTATCCTGTGCAGGTGGCTACTGCTTTCTGGCACCCGAATGCGGCGGCTCCCTCCCCCTTCCATTTATCTTCTGATATCTGTGCATGGTTTCATGGCTCCCTGCTTCGTACCTATACTCAGCGCTGGAGATGTTCATTTGTAGAGATCCAGATGTATCTTCCTGCATCTCAGGCTGATTCCATGGATATTCAGGCTGGTCTGGTACCTATCCAACTCGACTCAGGGGACCGGCTGAAAAAGGGGTCCACTATTCCTCCACCATCTTAACCCAACTCAAATTCCAGCTACTTAACATACATGTAACAGTCATTTTTAAGACATAGTGTAACTATCATTTCTAGTTGCAATTAATTCTTACAATCACCTACATATGTAAAAGTTTATTATTTCTGGAAAATATTTCTGAGAAATATGGTAATATAATGAACCAGTGGTGAAGGATGACATTATAGGATATATATATTTTAAATGCTTATTGAGTAAATGAATAAAGGAGAGGCTTTGTAACACCATGTCTTCCCAATTATGCTTGTATTCTAGTTTTGTACTATGACCTTTCTGTATTTAATCATCTTATTCCTCCTACCAATCTATAAAGTCTAAGATGAAAGAAATTCTGGATTTCTCATTATAACCTCAGCAACTTGCATTGTGAATTATATATGCAAATGCATTATGACTTCATAGGCTAGGATGAATAACACGTATTTAAGCTGCTTCGAGCACTTCATTACCTTTCTTGTGAAACTTTCTTATATGTCTCTTTGTTAGGCATTTTTGTTTTTCAAAAAAAAATTTTTTTTTATTTTCTAAAAAGAGGTTGAAATTACCAAGTGGAAGTTCTGTGACATTTTTGTGATATCCAACCTTAAAAGTGACATATAAGCTACCCTGCTGATTTATCAATGTGACCCAACCATCTTTTAATCACATACTTAGACCTCCATGGGTCTTAATTAGTTCCAATTTAATGACAGTCACTCTTTTTAACATGACCTGAGTTAGAGAGGAATGAGCCAGACTGAAACTACCAATTCACTTAAGATTATAACAAATAGTAAATAGATGGGGAAAACTTTCACCCAATTCAGATCTGGACTCAAAATCAAATGCCTGTAAGATGGAAATCTCTATGATTTTATTTAATTTGCCCAATATTTATTGCTTCCTTGGTACTTGTCCAAGATACATATTTTTAAGCATGAAAGATTATTAATAAAATTCTGTTATTAAAATATTACACTTTTTCATATACAAACATACATACATTTATATTTATATATATTATATAACATAAATATATATAGTATATAACATAAATATATATAAATACATGAATTGCTGAAAATTTTTATTTTCAATTCAGATGATAAACTAAATAAAATGATCATTTCTAGAATATGAAACCCATGCATATTTGAAATTTTGTTTTTCTTAGTGATCTTGTGAAATTAGTAGTCAATATACATAATGTAATTTTGGTGTGGACAGAATTAATGATGGTAGCTCATTTTGGCTCCACGTTCACTAAGACTACATATAAACAATTTAATGTAGACACTAGAGAGTTATATCCATATGGGCAAGGCCAATGTCTCTCTGTTCATTACTGTGTCTTCAGTACTTGGCATGATGCTTGTTTAATTGTGAACTCAATAAATACTTGTCAAATTAGTGAATAGATGTATATTTTAAGAGATATTTACTAAATTTGTTAGTATTAAAATCTTTTGCGTATATTCTTTTCAATAAGGGAAAATTCACTGGATAATATTTGCTTCATGGGGGTGGACAGAAGTTGGTGTATTAGAGGTATATATTCTCTTCTAAAACTTCTTTATTGCTGCTCAAAATATAAAATTAAAGATATCTTTTTGAAATGAATCTCTGTACATTTTGCACAAGTAAGTGCACTCATTTCCTGGGTTTAAATTAATTTTGAAAATAAGTAGATTTATCTTTGCATCATTTAAAGATACTATATTTCTTTCATATTTAAAATATTGTGTTATATGTTAAAGGACATAACATAATGTCATTGGCAGTGTTCTTCATAATTCTTTTAAAATGCAGTAAATGATATTCTATCTGCATCATTAGGTTACCGTACAACACTGTCCTTTGAGAATATGGTTTTGCTATCATTTCTAGTTGTAATTACTTCTCACAAAAACTGTACAGGCTTATTGAAATGACTTGATGTGTGAAGGTTGAGAAGACAATGCCTACAATCATTGTAAATAACTGCAGCTTGATTGCATGGCATGTTTATTTCACATAAGCTCACCCTTACAAGGTGCCATATTTCTGAGTATGGTTTTCTAAACCTCTCCAGAATTTATGTTTTCTCTAAAAGATCTGAAGTTAGAGATTTCCTGTAACTCAGAGTTTCTCAACCTTGACACTTGTGACATTTTGGACCAGATAAATCTTTGCTTTGGTGGAGGGTGCTTGGTGTATTGCAGGATGTTTAGCAACATTTGTTTTTCTCTATTTACTGGATGCCAGTAGCACCTTCCACTTCAGTTGGGAAAATCAAAAATGCCTCCAGACATTGCCAAATGTCCTATGGGGGGCAAAATCAGACCTGGATGAAAACTACTGCATGGCTTTCTTTTTATTGCATGTGTGAGTATGTGTATAATCTTCAGGGGAATGTTATTGTCTTATAGAATGCCAGGTTCAAAACTGAGAATGATACGTTAAATGCCACTGTGTCTAAGGAGAGGTGTCATGAAACTACCAAACGTGGGAACCAGGCACTTTGCCCAAGGGCTTTCTTGGAGGTGGAACTAGCTCTATTGTACCAAACTTCCTTCTCCCCATATTCCAGTCTGTAGGAGAAGAGAACAATCAGAAAGGTGACTCCTCCAGTGTTGGGAGGGTACATTTTGTTGTGAAAGTCTTGCTCACATCAGGAAACTCTGGTGAGGGGAACTCCACAGGAGCCTTCCAAAGTCTCCACACATGCCCTGGGCCAGAGTCACTATTCAATTACTGGATAAACCAACAAAAGGCTTAGCTCGTCACTTATTGTGCATTTTGTTATTTCCAATGTTTGACTGTTATGCCTAATAATTCTTTAAAGACTCTTGTCTAGTGTTTTGGTAATGGGATCCCCCACAAATGATACTATATAGTATGGGAGAAGAAGATTGAACAAATCATGATTGAAAGACAGTGGTGGAGAAAAATAACTCTTCTGTATTTATGCCTCAAAGAGTTGGGACTATTAAATAAATTTATCTCCCACATACACATAAGTATACACACTATTAGTGAATATGACAGGTTAAAATTTACAGTCAAAATTGATAAATGTAGAGCTAAAATTTATTTTAAAATAAATATTTAATAAAATCTCAGCTTAGTTTTGGAACTGCCATTTCTTCTCATGAGGATAAATAAATAAAACAAAAACAAGGGGTGCCTGGGTGGCTCATTCAGTTGAGAGGCTGACTTTTGATTTTAGCTCAGGTCAGGATTTCAGGGTCTTGGGATGGAGTCCCATGTCCCTCCACTCAGTGAAGAGTCTGCTTCTCTCCTTCTCCCTCTCCTGCTGACCCCCATCCCACTTGTGTATGCATGCTCTTTCTCTTAAATCAATCAATCATCAATCAATCAATCAATCAACGAATCAATCTTAAAAAACAAAAAAAAAAGCAAATAAAACTACCCAATAAGCATGATTCTTTAAATAGCTGTCATTTATGGGTTAAATTTTTTTTTAGGTAAAATTAATTCAGTTTTAATATTTAAACCCAACCAATTTAAGACTAATTTATTCTCTTGCTTCTTATTCATTTTCTCTGCCTGTGGTGAGTCAAATGAAGTGTTCAGGGTATCTGCATAGTCCTGATATCAATGAAGGGGCACCCAGTCTATAGAGGCCATGGTCTACAGTCATGCTTAATTGTGTTATAATGCCTTAGTTTCTTTCTTACTTACTTTTTTTTTTTAAGATTTTTATTTATTTATTTGTCAGAGAGAGAGCACAAGCAGGGGGGAACAGCAGGCAGAGGGAGAAGCAGGCTCCCACATGAACAAGAAGCCCAACATGGGACTCAATCTCAGGACCCTGGGATCATGACCTGAGCTGAAGGCAGATGCTTAACCGACTGAGCCACCCAGGTGCCCCATTAATGCCTTAGTTTCAACATCATCCTCAATCCTCACTAAATATGCCTCTGCTCAAGTTATTATAGCTGATATATTGCAGGTAAATGAACTCTTAGGGAGGTCAGAATTACCACTTAATGATAGACTTACTCTGTCCTTATCAGTATTGCTGATTTCTGAATTCAGCCCTGTCCTTCTTTGGTTCCCTGTTAGCTATTTATCTCAGAACTTCTTCTTTTTATTTTTTTTAAAGATTTTATTTATTTATTTGACAGAGAGAGAGAGAGCCAGCGAGAAAGGGAACACAAGCAGGGGGAGTGGGAGAGGAGTGGTTCCAGCGGAGCAAGGAGCTGGATGCGGGGCTCGATCCCAGGACTCTGGGATCACACCCCGAGCCGAAGGCAGACAATTACGATCAAGCCACCCAGGCACCCCTATCTCAGAACTTCTGAAAGAGGGCTCAGCTTTGGGCAAAGTTTAATTTGGTTCTTCAGAATTTAATTCAGGCCTTTTCAGCATGCTTACTTTAGTTTGTTTAACAAATATCAGATGGCATTTTCGTTTTAGAGTTCTTGCTTGCAATTTTACTTATAACTGAACTCCACTTACTTAAATCCATTATATATACAACTTCTTTATATTTTTAACCATATGGAAAACAGACATTTTCAGAATCTGTTAATCATTAAAGCACACATATTACCATATATTTGAACTTCCCCTGTTCTGTTAAATTTTCCAGTCAGCACCTAATTTTACAATGCAAAAGTATAGATATCTAGAAAATGGATTTTATAAAAATTGAGGCAAGTGATACATATAAGTAATATGTTAAAAGTAAGAAATTTCATTAAAATTACAATAATATGCTAGACTTACTTGCATTATTAAGAGCAAAATCTATGCATCCATTTATTATGATACCATCTTCCCTTAAAATCATGGTTTCTAAAGAAATCAAACTTAGAGGAAAGAGATCAGAAGGACATGAGGATTGTGATTGCATTATATTCTTATTCATGACAGTAAGATTCTGATATATATTCATTATTCCCAATGTTAATTATTCATAGACAACTTTGACAATTGTAAAATATCACCTGTTTGCTTCTGTCTTTTAAATACAAAATGAAATCCACGCTGCAAAAATTTTTTCTTCAGAAAACAATGTAGATTTCAATTTTTTTCCAAAGATAAGAATTGATTCTAATTTTTCTTATTAAAGTATGTGTCAGACAGCATTTGTAAATCTTAGAAATATTTTTGTTAATTTTTCAATAATTTACTAAAAATATCCTATCCTTTTGAGAAAAAATATTCATGGAAATTAATTAATAAAATTGAGTAATTTAAAATGTGTTAGAAAATATTGCGTTATTTAAAAATTATAAGTATATATTTCAATTATCTCTGCCATCGTTTTTTTTTTTGCTTCTCGTAGTATAATGTTATTCTCCATAATCTATGTTACCCATGAGCTGACGAGAGCATTGCTGGGGTATTTATATGGGCATTCACTGTATAATTGTTTTGACTTTCATATATATTTGAAATTTTTCATACTAAAATATTTTTAAAATATTTATTTTATTTATATTACTGAAATACTGTGGATGTCATTTTTGCTACATAACAATATTACCACTAACTTAGTAGCTTAAAACAACACAAGTTTATTTTCTTGGTTTCAGTAGGTCAAGAATCTGGGCATGACTTAACTGGTTTTCTTCACCAATTTCTCACAAATTTGCAATCACGGAGGTGTTGGCTGTGGTCTCATCTGAGGTTTGGCTGAGAAAAGATCCATTTCCAAGTTCATATGGCTGTTGACAAGAGTCAGACCCTCGAAGACTATCATTCTGAGATTCCCAGTCCCTTGCTTGCTGTTAGGTGCAAACCACATTCAATTGTTTGTCACTTGAACTCTCCATAGCCCAGCTTACTTCATTAATGCCAGCAAGAGTGAGAGTCAACAGAGTCCATTAGTAAGAGAGAAGTTATTATCTTAAAAAAAGTAATCATAGAAATGACATCTCATCACCTTTGTTACATTCTACAGTTAGAAGCAAGTCATGGATCTCACTTACAATCAAGCGGAGGGGACTGTACAAAGGTACAATACTAGGAGATGGGGGAAATCAGAAGCCATCTTCAGTCTATCTTTCAAGTCAATTAGTGTTTTTATTTTCATTGGGTTTAGAGAATAAACTTGCTGTATTCATTTTTGAAGTTACTTCATAAAGTTATCTGTTCATGTGCAATTTCAGCTCACTGAGTACAAATGGTTTGTAGCCCTTGAGTATTTACTGGCCAAAACAAGGTGTGATCTGTGAATGAGTTCATCCCTAGGAAATATATTATTTCGTTATTATTTCTCTGGTTTATTTATATATATTTTGTGGTTTATTTATAAATGAGAAGAGGAATAACTTGCTTTGAATAATGACTACGTGTCATATATTGCTATAATGATCTTAATTATGTCTTATGTATTCAGTAGGAATACTGCAAAATCTGTCATTTAACTTTTGGCACCAAAGGTTATTTTAGTGAACAAGTTGTCTTGGTTTAGTCCAGAAAATACCTGTTGGTAGGAATGTTGGCACTGAGGTTATAAATTAGAAGGAATCAAATAAATTCATGCAAAGATAAATACATGCATAGGTAAACACACAGGAAATAGATAGCTGCCTGCTTAAGAAATAAAAATGTCTGGCAGGATGAAAGACTAAAGAGAAGAAAGGGAATTAAAAACAGGCTGATGAACAATAACAAAGAAAAGCATAAGGCTTATAGAGTAAATTAATGTGATATGTGGGTGCTTAAAGATTTTTAAGACTAAGGATTGTAACCTCCCACCTTTTTGCAAAGTCACTTATACACATTTTATATGGTGTTCAAAATTAAATTACAAAATACCATCCTAAGATTATCTTTAAATCTATTAAAAATATTTGGCAAATAATATGGAAATAAGAAAAAATAATTGTTTTAAAATCTGTCAAGAAGAAGAAGAGAGAATAACTTGTATGCAGTGAGATTTCTAGAGGCAGAAGTAATAAAGGCTCCACAAAACTTATGGAAATCACAAGAAAGCCTCAGGTATTCCATAGGAAACACCTCAAAGGACAAAAGACCCTCAAGCGAATCAAGCTCAAATTTACAATGATTCTATGAGGGGGAATATTCTAATCTGTATGTTACTTATATTTTTTAAATTATTTTTTAAGATTTATTTATTTATTTGAGAGAGAGAACACATAAGCAGGGCGAGAGGCAGAGAGAGAGAGTGAAAGAATCCTCAAGCAGACTCCCCACAGAGCAGGAAGCCCCATGTGGGGCTCCATATTGGGACCCTGAGATCATGACCTGAGCTAAAATCAAGAGTTGGATGCTCAACCAACTGAGCCACCCAGGCACCCCTAATGTGTATTTTATAATGAAGAAATGGAATCTCAAGGAAGATAATGATTTACCTAAGATCCCCAAGCTAATAGTTACAGGAGTTGGATTCAAACTCAGGTAAGTCTAACTCTACCCCAAACATACATTTCACTACAATCTGCATGGGTACCACAGATGGATGGAATTGGAAGCAGGTTGTTTCTCTTAATTTCATACATGTGTGTGTGTGCATGTGTGTGTGTGTGTGTGTGCGCACACGTGAGATTCATGAACAATGAAAACATAAATTGTAGCCAGTAATCAAGCAGTTAGTCTTATTGAGGGTCAAGCTTTATTGACAATGCAGTCAAGGTTGCTAAGGACTGGTATGTCCATACAATTTTTAGTAATTACTATAAAACCTAAGTGGAAAATGTGACAAAACCCAAACAGTTCAAAGAGAGGCTATTTATTCCTGGTATGTGATATATTACAAGGGATGACTTAACAAATAATTTTATCTAAATATTTAATTAAAACAGTATGAAATTTAAGGATAGAGAGCATAATTCTTATACACAGGGTAACTCATGTCTGTATTATATATTTAATTCCCTGGAAAAATTGTAAAACACCATAATGCATTTATCTTTAGCTCTGTCAGTGAGTTTTGGCAAATGACATGTAGCTTTTTTAGAAAAGAAGAATTTTAAAGATATCCATTTTCCCAAAATAAACTGATATTAGTGTGCTTGCAAAAATCAGAACTTTGAACACCATTTGAGCAATTAAATGAAATGACTTATTAATTCAGAAGAAAAACTTGCATAAATGTGAACTGGTGTGTGGAGAATAATTAAATTGTAATTCTAAAAGGTTAATGTAGCAATTTACTTTTCCTGATTTTTTAATTTAGATAATAGTGCAGATTTTTGCAATATGGCAAACCAATCCATAATTTATTCTCCAATACATATAGGAATAGTACATCTGTATTAAGGTTTTTGTATGTCACCCTGTGATAATTAATTTGATATCAATTATTTTATATACTGCATGTTAAATTGTATTAGCATTTAGATGTCAATAGTTTAAAATTATTCTGAGTGCAATCATATAATCAATTTATATATGTTGACTGATGAATATCCTTGCAAAAGAGCAAACAGTGAATATATGCTCTATAATGCTGTAATAAATATTTAATCATTTCATTTTTTTAAGATTTTATTTATTTATTTGAGAGAGCAAGAGAGAGCATGAACTGGGGGACAGGTAGATGGAGAGGGAGAGGCAGACTCCCTGCTGAGCAGGGAGCCCAATGTGGGGCTTGATCCCAGGACCCTGAGATCATGACCTGAGCCAACGGCAGATGTTTAACCGACTGAGCCACCCAGGCAGCCCTATTTCTTATTTATTACTCTTTAAGTCCCACTTTATTCTGGGCACATTCAATTTCTCAGGTAAATTTTGTTGACTTCATTGAGTTATTTTACAAGTTTTTCTTTTGCCAAATTGTGTTAAAAGATGTAAGGAAATTTCTTATTTATCAAATAAACTGTAAGTTCACAACCAAAATTAAAACCTATAATGTGTTGCAGTTACAACACAATTACAGTATATATTTTAATTCCCCTCTTGCTATTGTTGAGACTGGTAAATGCCTTCTCGTTTATTTTTTACAGCACACTTCTAAAAAGTAGACATGTGTAGTATTTAAATGTTTAAACTGTTATATGTCATATATGTACAATATGACTTAGAGATTAACTTGCATTTGAAGACCTCTTGCTAAGAAATAGTCTTTAAGAAACAACATTTTTACTTTTATAAGGAATGCATTTTAGAAATGTTATAGTATTTATCTGATAAAATGTACTAGATTATAAAGTATTCCTTTTGAGAATTCTAGGGGCATATTATTGGAGAGCATTTTAAGTCACTGATGTTAAGTATATTGACCAATCTGGCAATCTAATAGCTTATATTTTTAATATAATGTCTGATAATGGTTGCAGTTGAAAGAATTTACAGATGGATTCACATAAAGATATGAAATTTTTCCAATGTGCCAACCGTTGCTTTTTCTATATTATATATATTATTTATTTTTGGTACATTGAGCTTTATAAATACTTCATGTTTTTATTTAAGAGTTTGTAGGAAGATAAAAGGTAAGAATATGAATCTCTGATAGGAGTCTCATAATTAATGGATGATAAAGGGACCTAAGGAGTTACAACAGGAAGAAATGTGAGGATCATAAGTCTTTCTTCCATGTCCTTATTTTCAGCCCACGTTTTTTTTACCTAACATGGAAAAGCAAACATTAAAATATTGGAAATGAGGCAGAATTTAAAGATTAAAATGGCATAAGAGAACGCACTTCAAAAACAAAAACAATCAGAAAATAAATTAGACACCGCATATGCTGAATTTAACATTACCGAAGATGCTAGATTACTATTAATCTGAATTGTCGTTTGGCTATTTGTTCCTCTTTATTTCCACTTTAAACATAAAGAAGAGATACTTTGGAGATATTGTGGTTCCTGGAGATATTGCAATTACTTTTTTTTCTTGGCAGATGGTATTAAGAGAAAATTATAACATTTATATTTTATATATATGTATTTTTACATATTCTGTGAAAAATTGACATGATCAGAACTATTTTATGCTATCTTATTAATTTTTTTTAGAATTATTTTAATATGGATCTGAAGAGGCCATGGCAGAGAAACTGCTCACCTATCTTTGTTTGAACTGGGCGAAGACCTGTGGACAGGGCAAAACAGCAATTGTTTTAAGCAATTGCTTGAGAAGTCAGCTGCAGAATGGATATCCCGATCACAAGAAGCAGTTTAGCTTCTTTTTTTTCTCTTCTTAACTCATGTAATTGCCACTCCCCCTCATAAAACCCCTTGCTTTCACTCTACAAGTGGGACAACATTTGGGTTTCCACCCACTCTCCAAAATTGCAATCTTTGATCCCAAATAAACATTCCTTTTCCTCTCAATGTGACTCTTTATTTTCAGGTTAACAATACATATATAATTTTAGTTTTTTTCCTACACGGTTATCTTTTAGAAAATTTAAATTATTCTTTGGAGTTTTTTCACTTCATTTATGAACTTTTAGTTGTCCATGCAGCCATCAGCTATATGTGACTCAAATGCAGCCTTCAAAGGCAACAGAAATGAAGTCTACCTATTTGATTTTAAAGTCATTTTTCTAAAATACATTGGTAAGCAAAGCTGTGTTAAAGGCGTTATGGCAACCTGAACAACATCACAAAAGTTTCATTTTTGTGATAAAATGGAAATGCATATGTTTAAGATAGAATTATAGAATTTAGGGGCGCCTGGGTGGCTCAGTCGTTAAGCGTCTGCCTTCGGCTCAGGGCGTGATCCTGGCGTTCTGGGATCCAGCCCCACATCAGGCTCCTCTGCTAGGAGCCTGCTTCTTCCTCTCCCACTCCCCCTGCTTGTGTTTTCTCTCTCGCTGGCTGTCTTTCTGTCAAATAAATAAATGAAATCTTTAAAAAAAAAAGAATTATAGAATTTAGCTTATTTCATAATTTATTTTTGCAATAGATAATAAAATGATATTTAAATGTAGATGCAGAGAATACCTTGCCAATGGAGAATGATTCCGTGGTCTTTTCAAATTTACAGTTTCTATTTTTTTCATCAACTAAAGTTTCACTATAGATACTTGCTGACAATACTTCTCTTGTGTGTCATCAACGAAACACCATTTCTCTAATTATGGTGATATTTTCACATGCTTAGGGGTTTGAAGGCTGGAACAGGAGTGAGATATAGAAGATAAGGAGCAATTGAGGTGTGAGTGTTTTGGTTAAGTGGTTAATGAGATCTGTAAACCTATTAAAAGTTTGGTGGACTGGAGAAGTTCAAAATCCTCACTCTAACACACATTTGTATGGTGATTTGTAGTAAATTCTGAACTTTTCTAATGAATTTAGAACAAACTGATGGCAGAAACTGTCTTATATAACTGCCTTATGTTTGTATAACTGGTGCTTCATGTGTTTAGATTTATCCCTTTTCCATTGAAAAATATTTTTGAATAAATTCCATTATATACACTTTCATACTAATTTTAAAAAATATTTATATTTTTGTTTGAGAGAGAGATAGCATGAGCAGGGGAGGGGGGAGGGGGCAAAGGGAGAAGCAGACTCCTTGCAGAGCAGGGAGCTGGATGTGGGGCTTGATCACAGGACCCCAGAATCATGACCTGAGCTGAAAGCAGATGTTTAAATGACTGAGCCACCCAGGCGCCCCCACTTTCATACTATTTTAATATCAAAAATCAATTATATGTTTGGTTGTGGTCATTTCTTTTTTGGCATATGATGGAGTCCTTTTATATTCTTTCTGTAATTGAGTGACATGAAAAAACATTGGTGTTGGGATACACACATACATGCAATGTATTATAAATATTTTAAATTTTCTGTACATTATGATGTTTTGACATTTGAAAAATCCTTTCTGTCTGAGGAAGGACTGCCCCTCTCTAAGCTAGCTAATTCTCAGAGATGGAAAAGTAGCCAGCCAAGAACATGCCTTTGATATACAAAATAATTTCACCCAGGAAGCAATATTTCTCTACCTCATGCGTTCCAGGACCAGGTGCCAGACAAGTAGGGACCACCCCCATAACCTAAAGCCTTCCACAGTTATTCAAACTAGCCAGTCTTAATATGTGTACCCTGCTTTGTCTTACCTTTTCTGTGGAATCCCAAATAAAGGCTACAGCCCTAGCTCTCCCCTGGATTCTGTCTTCTGCTTCCTGCCCACCATGGTGGCTTCCTCATGTCATCCTGCATGATGTGCCATGCCTCTTGTTTCTAGATCTATGAGTATAATAGGCTGATGTTTTTTAGAGCCTCTCTTCTGCCCCTCTTAAGGTTACATTTAACTGACTGTTTCACAAAAGAATATAAAACTCTTACACACTCTTTGTTTTTTTCCCTGATGTAAGTTAGGTGGATAGGCAGAAAGAAGTAATTTACCTCATTTAAAGAAAAGAAAAGAAAAAAGCATTCATTTGGGAAACTTCTATCTCAGAACACAGTGATTACAGGAATCTGACTTTTTTGAGCCCAATTGGGAACATAGTGTTATGACACTAAAGAACCATAGTGTTACATTTCTAGCACCAATTGTCCATCTTGTTTTCAAATTTTAAAATCACGATGCCAAAAAATTAACAGAAACAACTAAAAACAACAAAGGAAGCATGATTATGAATCGATCTTAGCAACAGAACTCTGAAAAAGCATTAATTTTTCTATTCATGATTTAATCATCTGTATAACTACTAGAAGGAAAAAAAAAATCAAAGCTCAGCCACATGATGGGGCTCATGTAGAAATGATAAAGGTGCTATCAACTGGCAACATGAGGAAATTAAGCAAAATAATTATGTTTCTCCTATGTTTTACTGGTTCCCTCATTCATTTTGGTATGGATAGAGGCCAGATAATAAAATGCTCCTATTCTTTAATTCATTGAAAAGTTATCTTCTCTAGTACATTCTGAAGCTTATGGGCCATGACTTGACATTACAGGCATGGCTTAATTAATAAACGCACATGCGTAAGTAGGCTCATAAAAACATAAATTTGTTTAGAGAGGTATTTCTCAAACATTAGTATTCATAGGATCCATCCAAAGAGCTCTGTTAAAATACAGATTTCTAGTCACCACTCCTAGAGACTGATTCAGCAGGTCTTGTGTGGATCCCAAGTTTATTGTTTCTCTAACAAACTCCCAGATGATACTGATGATGTTGGGACAGTATTTCTAGCCAACATTGGAATGGTTAAATATCCTCTTTGTTAATTGTTTAAAAACTAATTTCAGTACCATATTGCAGTACAGATTATGAATCATAAGAGAGAAGTTATGGTGTATTCAATGATTCTATTTACCAGTGCATGCAGACCAAGGTTAGAAAGACATTTAATATAAACAAAAGATAACACTAAAGGTTTGGAGTGCTTAAAATATTAAACTTCCACCCACTTAAATATTTAATATATATTATTTAACACCTAAATAATACTAAGATTTGTACTTGTCAGTGTATTCAGTATGGTGAGTTCTATGAGCTTACAGCCAAGACACTATAAGACTATGCCTGCATGAGCCTATACGTTTGAAAGGCAGATATAAATTAAACAAGAAACATACAAATAAACACATACTTACAAATTCTAATAAGATCTCTGTAAGAAAAAAGGTATTGTAGAAGACTATGAGGTCTAATCTTTCTGAGATAAGATAGTTCATGAAATCTACTCAGATTAAGCTCCACATTTAAAGTTAATTTTGCATGTTGAGTAGAAGTTAGCAAAAAAGTAAGAAATGGACCAGGAAGAAAGAGTATCAGGCTCAAGTACCCCTTGGTATATTGAAAAAAGACCAGAGTGCTAAAGTGCAGGAAAGAAGCCAGCAGCAGAAGTAAGTGTGGGTAGGGCTTTATGTTCTGGTTAAGAAGTGCATATTTAATCTAAGTGCAGTAGGAAGACATTGAAGGAATAATTGTTAAAGATCTTTTTTTTTTTTTTTTTTTTGAGAGAGAGAGAGAGAATGAGCTGCGGGAGTGGCAAAGGGAGAAGGAGAAGTAGACTCCCCACTGAGCAGGGAGCCTGACATGGGACTTGATCCCAGGACCCCGAGATCATAACCCGAACAGAAATGAAGAGTCGGTCACTTAACTGACTGAGCCACCCAGGCACCCCTTAAAGATCACTTTTACTGCTCAGTTTAAAATAGATGGAAGAAGCTAACAGTAGAATGGAGAGACATATAAAATTTTCCATTTAATAGACAATGGTAGTATAAGACATTATATCAGTTTTGGTCTTCCTTCCTTAAGTTACCTCTGAAATTAATCTATCTTGGATACCCTGTGCCTGCTATTTGACATACTACTATTTCCAATAGCTATTGGATATCTTTAAAGGACACTGGTGATCATCAGTGAAGAGTACATATTTTCAGAAGCTACTGTGACTCTCCTGTTTTTCTTCCTTAAATACCCATAAAGTGTCAGCTCCTGGTTGGTTCAAGATACCGTCTGTTGGCCACAGATGGGTGAGTTTGTGGTTAAGACCTCAGGTTTTGAAATAATACTGCCAAAGTTCACAAGTGGGTTCATATCAAGATTTTCCTACTAATAAGTTATTTGGTCTTAGTCTCGTTACTTAACTCCATCTTGATTTTATCATCTACAAAATGGGAATTAAGTGAAGTACTAAGCACTGTGAAACACAAATTCTCTGTGAGTCTTATTATCATTAAATTTTTCATGTATAAAACCAAAATAGAAATATTTTATAGAATTTTATGTTTTATAATTTCAAAACTTTGCTGGAAATATTCTATCTGATTACAAATGCAGGTGATGATTTCCACTTTGGGAAATAGCTGTTGTAAACATTAATTACATATTAAGGTTAAGAACTTGCATGTGTCTTACTGAATTACGTCTAAATACAGTTCAGGTCAATCATTAAAGTATTAATGAGAAAAAGGATGAAAAAAGTACTGATATTTGAAAGTTGTAGTTGATTACAACATTTTATTAATAAATAGACAAAAAAACTGTAACAAGCAGGTATCTGTAGAAATAACTGCACATTATATTAAACATAAACAAAACCTTTGACAGTGTAGTCAAACCAAAGTCAAACCTGGTGTACAGTGAACTACTTCAAAGACCGGTCCCATTATTATTAATTATTACTTTATAATGGAGAAAACAAAACTACTTACTGTGTTTTAACAAAATGTTCTATGTTGCTATCACACCCTAAGTATTCTAAAAGCCAAAAAAATTTGATGAACAGATTTACAAAGGAAATTTCATCCATTTCTAATGATTTACAAAGAAATTTTATCCATTTCTGATACATCTCTGCTTGACTATTACTCAGTGAGTATTAATATTCAAAACATGAATGTCCATCTCTGTAAGAGGTCAGGAAAAGCAATATCAACCAGGAAAATATTGATTACTTTCCTTATGAATATTGCTTATAACTAACAAAATCCCTTCCTGTTATTAAAAACAAGCACCATAATATGAACTAAGACATGGTTTAATAAAAGGAAATGATGTTTGGGGCTCCTGGATGGCACAGTTGGCTGAGCATCAGACTCTTGGTTTCAGCTCAGGTCTGTAATCTCAGGATTGTAAGATCGAGCCCTGTTTCAGGCTCTGCACTCAGCATGGAGTCAGTTTGAGACTCTCCCTCTGCTCCTCCCCGCCACCCCCCCCCCACCGCCCCGTGCCTGTACGTACTCTCTCTCAAATAAATAAATAAATCTTAAAAAAAGAGGGGCGCCTGGGTAGCACAGCGGTTAAGCCTCTGCCTTCGGCTCAGGGCGTGATCCCGACATTCTTGGATCAAGTCCCACATCAGGCTCCTCTGCTGGGAGCCTGCTTCTTCCTCTCCCACTCCCCCTGCTTGTGTTCCCTCTCTCTCTGGCTGTCTCTATCTCTGTCGAATAAATAAATAAAATCTTTAAAAAAAAAAGAGAAGGAAATGATGTTTGAATTGTGATTATTTAATTATATAATATATGTATCTTAATAGTCAAATAAAACATTCACATAATAGAATCATGAATCAAATCCATTTTATTCATCAGCAAAATATTTATTGAGCACCTACTATGCATCAATCATTTTTTTATGTGTTTGGATTTGAGCAATAAAATTAACATATCAGACCTCACAGTACTTTCTATGGGGGAAGATATATAATATGTTGTTAAGTTGTAGATATTATAGATATACAATATATATACCAAATATTTTAGGTAATGAAAAATAGAAAAAACAAAACTAAAAATTAAGAGGATCAAGAGCACCCAAGTGACAATTGTTCTAAAAGTCAGAGAAGGACTCTGAGGAGAGTATGAAATTTGCATTTTGTTTTTAAATCAAACTGTAAAATTTAGGGGGATTGGGATAGGCCGGTGATGGGTATGAAGGAGGGCACATACTGCACGGTGCACTGGGTATTATATGCAAGTAATGAATCATGGAACATTGCATCAAGAACTGGGGATGTACTTTATGGTGACTGATATAACAAAATAAATATTATTTTAAAAAAACTGTAAAATTCAAAAACTAAAAACTTTTCTTGGTGGGGTTTATAGCTAAGTTAGGCTAACCTCAAACTTGTTGCCTATCTGTAGTAGAGGTAATTTAGGAGGCTAAATATTATAGTAGTGCATTCATTTTCTCCAACACTTCACAGAACATATTTGCACAATTTCATAGCACAGACTTTAAATTTGAGCCACTTTGGACAACTGGCAACATGATTTTCAATTTAGAGATGGGATACATATATGCTGGACATCCCACACCTTGTTTTTTTCATTTGCTAAAGGTGGTTTTTATTTCCTGTGTCTGTATTTTTTAAAAAATGACTGCTGAATGATATATTTTATCTTGTTCTTTGAAATCACCGCACAGAGCTGCTATGAAATGCCTCAAATCGATACTGATTTAAAACAAACAAACAAAAACAAAAATGGAGTCTAAACAAAACACAGGAACCAGGAAGACATCTAGCTCAAGAGCTTTCCAGGCAGTGGGAAAATTGGACAGCTACATGCAAAAGAATGAAACTTGACCACTTTCTCACACCATACACAAAGATAAACTACAAATGGATGAAAGACCTCGATGTGAGACAGGAATCCATCAAAATTCTAGAGGAGAACATAGGCAGCAACCTCTATGACATTGGCCAAAGCAACCTTTTTCATGATACATCTCCAAAGGCAAGAGAAACAAAAGATAAAATGAATTTATGGGACTTCATCAAGATTAAAAGCTTCTGCACAGCCAAGGAAACAGCCAAAAAAACTTAGAGGCAGCCCAGGGAATGGGAGAATATATTTGCAAATGACACTACAGATAAAGGACTGGTATCCAAGATCTACAAAGAACTTCTCAAACTCAATACACAAGAAACAAATAAACAAATCAAAAAATGGGCAGAAGATATGAACAGACACTTTTCCAATGAAGACATACAAATGGCTAACAGACACATGAAAAAATGTTCAAAATCATTAGCCATCAAGGAAATTCAAATCAAAACCACACTGAGATACCACCTTACGCCAGTTAGAATGCCAAAAATTGACAAGGCAAGAAACAACAATTGTTGGAGAGGAGGTGGAGAAAGGGGATCCCTCCTACATTGTTGGTGTGAATGCAAGTTGGTACAGCCACTCTGGAAAACAGTGTGGAGGTTCCTTAAAAAGTTAAAAATTGAGCTACCCTATGATCCAGCCATTGAACTACTGGGTGTTTACCCCAAAGATACAGACGTAGTGAAGAGAAGGGCCATATGCACCCCAATGTTCATAGCAGCAATTGTCCAAACAGCTAAATCTGTGGAAGGAACCGAGATGCCCTTCAACAGATGACTGGATTGAAAGAATTTTGGTCCATATATACAATGGAATATTAATTCAGCTATCAGAAAGAACGAGTTCTCAACATTTGCTGCAACATGGATGGCACTGGAGGAGATAATGCTAAGTGAAATAAGTCAAGCAGAGAAAGACAACTATCATATGATTTCTCTCATCTATGGAACATAAGAACTAGGAAGATCGGTAGGAGAAGAAAGGGATAAAGAAAGGGGGGGTAATCAGAAGGGGGAATGAAGCATGAGAGACTATGGACTATGAGAAACAACTGAGGGCCTCAGAGGGGAGGGGGGTGGGGGAATGGGATAGACTGGTGATGGGTAGTAAGGAGGGCACGTATTGCATGGTGCACTGGGTGTTATACGCAACTAATGAATCATCGAGCCTTAGATTGGAAACCAGGGATGTACTGTATGGTGACTAACATAATATAATAAAAAATCATTAAAAAAACCAAATGACCTATTCTAAAACAAATCTGCCAAGGACATTGGTGGTTGTGTGTGGAGAACTGACTTTTAAGGGCACAAAAGTAGAGGCAAGAAGACCAGCGAGTGAGCCATGGTGGTCATCCAGGTGAGAGAGAATGGTTTGAAAAGGATTCCATTGGTGGGAACTGGCCAGATCCCAGGATGTGGGACATATTTTGAAGAGATTTCCCTAATTTGCAGTGTTTGGAAAGGAAACAGTCCATGCTACCTGATTAACCGTAAGATAAAATCCCTATGTCTTTCTGATTTTTTCATGTTCTATCCCTGTCTCCAGGTCCAGTTGTGTTATTGGCCATCATATTCCCATATTTGTGTACCTGTGTGATATTCCCCCCTACTTCCAGGGAGGAAAATGCTTGTAGCATTCATAATGTTTGTAGCATCCACCCTTTCATGTCTCCCAAAGAAATTCAAAGTCTCCATTTGAGACTCTCTCCTTTTGGGAAACTTCCCCCAAACTTCTAGGACAAGATGAGAACATCCTCCTGGGCTGTATCAACATTTTATTATTTTATTTTATTTTATTTTATTTTATTTTATTTTATTTTATTTTATTTATTTATTTTATTTTATTATTTTATTTTATTTTATTTTATTTTATTTTATTTTATTTTATTTTATTTTATTTTATTTTATTTTATTTTATTTTATTTTATTTTATTTTATTTTATTTTATTTTATTTTATTTTATTTTATTTTATTTTATTTTATTTTATTTTATTTTATTTTATTTTATTTATTTATTTTATTTTATTATTTTATTTTATTTTATTTTATTTTATTTTATTTTATTTTATTTTATTTTTAAGATTTTATTTATTCGACAGAAATAGAGACAGCCAGCGAGAGAGGGAACACAAGCAGGGGGAATGGGAGAGGAAGAAGCAGGCTCATAGTGGAGGAGCCTGATGTGGGGCTCGATCCCAGAATGCCGGGATCATGCCCTGAGCTGAAGGCAGACACTTAACCGCTGTGCCACCCAGGCACCCCTGTATCAACATTTTAAGCTCTCTCTCTCGTCTCTCTCTCTGATGCACATGCACACAGGCTCCCAATACATGTATATGTACATTCACACAAACCTGTATCTTATTGTATTACACTGTTTGTGTGCTTTTATTTCTCCCTGCTAGAATGTACAGACTTCAGACTCTTTTAGGTGAAAGACGTGATTATTTTATTTTGTGTCATTCACTTCTAATTCAGGTCCAGACACACTGTAGGTGCTCAATAAACTAATACATCAGGACTTTTTCCTTAATCTTATATTGGTTTCATAAAAAGACATTATATGATGCCTAATAATGTACAGTATGTATTAATTTAGATTACATAAATATTTATGAAACATTGAATACTTGGTGGGTTACATGTGACAACTTTATTAATGTATAGTTACTTAGAGAGAAAAAACTTTTTGAGAACTGTTTAGAAAAAGGCTGATTTTTGCACCCTATGGAGAGCAGGTGTATTTAGAATACAAAAGCTATAGGAAAGCACTCTCTGTATTGTTAAAAAAAAATCTTTCTGTTAACAAATATAAAAATCATGGATTTATTTTGTTGAACAAATTTTTGAGAAGTATAAATGAGATTCACTGATTGATGAAACATAAAGCCCTCTACATTTGCTGCTCTTATTTAATAATTAACAGCACTATAACTCAGCAATTTATTAAAATCTTCATCAAGCAATGATATAGAAATTCTCTATTTCTGAAGTACACTTGCAGATGCTTTTCACATACACTTAACTTCTATGGGAATGTGAAGCTACTGATGTTTTTTGTTTTTGTCTTTTTTTTTTTTTCCAAAAAACAAACAACTTAGTATTAACCCAATACAGTTCTGGAGAAATGCATTTCTACCTAGAAGTGTAAGATGGTAAACAATGCTCTCTGTAGGTTCAATAACTCTCTTTAGGAGTTCTGCCTCAGGAATTAGACATTTTCAGAGAATACATTGTACTGAAAGGAGAGGATACTTTAATACATAGCTGTAGAAAAGAACACAAAGTTCTCATTTAAATGCTATGAAGACTGGGATGGTGATTTTTGGATATTCTGCAATTGAGTTAAAATAAAACTCTTTCGGGTGCCTGGGTGGCTCAGTAGGTTAAGCGTCTGCCTTCGGCTCAGGTCATGATACCAGGGTCCTGGGATTGAGTCCCGCATGGGGCTCCCTGCAGAGCAGGGAGCCTGTTTCTCCCTCTCCCTCTGCCTGCTGCTCCCCCTGCTTGTGCTCTCTCTCTCTGTGTCAAATGAATAAATAAAATCTTTAAAAAATAAATAAAAATCTTTCAAGATAACTCTTTCCCTTACAGAAAATATGCTCCACAGAAATGTTGGACCCAGTAAATATACAGGACACACATTGTCCTTCAATGATGGCCATGTACTGGGAAATACTCTATAGAACACATTCTATAGTAAATCATTGTGACTTACAATTCAGATTCATAAAAGGATGAAAGATATTCAAAAAGAATCTGTGACACACAAATAGCAAAAAATAGCCCATGTGTCAAAGATTTTATTTAACTCAGTTCATGAAGGATCCAGTAAGATACTACAAAACAGAATTTAAAGGACCATACTTCTATATTCTGGTAAAGAATGTTGAAGTGAATTTACAAATAAATGCAAAACTAACAAAAGTGATTCATGTCCACAGAGCAATCATCACCTGCATTTCACTAGACAAACTTTGAATTTCTATGGGCAATAATTATCTGTGATACCATGAGATTTTGTTTTGTCTTGTTTTACAACTTACACAGTTGTAAAATAGCTCGAAGATAATGAAAACCTAAACCAAAACCAAAAACAGAATCAGGTAACACTGAAGGACATGCTCTAAACAATACAAAGTTTTCCTGCAGGAAACCTAATATATTTTGATTCCTTTAATTCTTTCATAGCAAGCTGTCAGCATGAACTAGGTACAGCATTTTAGTGTACAAGATCCGGGATGCCGAATGAATGAAAAATATCTCCAATATACTGTCTGAACTTAAATTATCATGCTATATTATTTTAGGTGATACCCCTTTCTTCTTAGTGATTAATCATTTTAAATTCAGAAATTTTTATTTTTATAAAGGTTCTCAATTCAGCACCTGGAATTTAACCAGCAAAATACAAAAAAATAAATAAAGGCATGTGAATATATGAACTTTAGCTCAGACTACTGACAGGTTTAATCACGAGATTCATATTTAAGCAAGGGAAGAGGTGCCTTCACATGCTTCAGAAAGATAAGCATTTTAATTATTGAAAACCATTGTGGTAAAGATTCTTCTAATCCCAAGTGAAAAAAAAGAGAAACAAATGAGAGCCTGAAAAGAGGCCATTTGGGGAATTAATTTGGAGAAGAGGTGAAGGTGGGAGGGGATCTACTGTTGGGCCTCTCTCCCTGCTCTCCGTGCTTTGATGTATAGGACTTCTTATTAACTAGCTCTCCAAAGTGAAACTTCAGTAAACATTAATTTCAATGGACTTGAGTGAGTTTTTAACCTCAGTATACCACTGAAACACTATTGGTGTAGTTACCCTTACATGAGGATATGGACTCTAAAATGTCTAAAGTATTATGCTAAGAGCCTGTACCTTTGCACACAGCCTAGCACACTCTTTGATATTGGATATTTTCATAAAATACATGTCCCAGGAATATATTACAATTTTATGGATTGATTTAAAAAAGGGTGGATTTGTTTGTTTTAACCACACTTAACAAAAGCATCTGTATTTCTAGGAACATTAATTACAGGTTTATTTGGAGATTCTGCAATGCAACGTCTTTTAGTTTGGTAGGATAAAATTTCTAAACCAGGTTGTAGATTCCCTCACGATAGTAAAGTGGCGAGGATTTTTTTTTCTTCATATCGTTTTTCGTTTATTCCAAACAATAGAACACATATAAATACAAATGAAATAATAGTTTTGTTTTGTTTTAATATTTTTTGTTATATTATGTTAATCACCATACAGTACATCCCTGGTTTCTATGTAAAGTTCGATGATTCATTAGTTGCGTATAACACCCAGTGCAACATGCAATACGTGCCCTCCTTACTACTCATCACCAGCCTATCCCATTCCCCCACCGCCCTCCCCTCCGAAGCCCTCAGTTTGTTTCTCAGAGTCCATAGTCATTCATGCTTCACTCCCCCCTCTGATTACCCCCCCTTTCTTTATCCCTTTCTTCTCCTACCGATCTTCCTAGTTCTAATGTTCCACAGATGAGAGAAACCATATGGTAATTGTCTTTCTCTGCTTGACTTATTTCACTTAGCATTATCTCCTCCAGTGCCATCCATGTTGCAGCAAATGTTGAGAACTTGTTCTTTCTGATAGCTGAGTAATATTCCATTGTATATATGGACCACAACTTCTTAATCCAGTTATCTGTTGAAGGGCATCTCGGTTCCTTCCACGATTTAGCTATTGTGGACATTGCTGCTATGAACATTGGGGTGCATATGGCCCTTCTCTTCACTACGTCTGTATCTTTGGGGTAAACACCCAGTAGTTCAATGGCTGGATCATAGGGTAGCTCAATTTTTAACTTTTTAAGGGACCACCACACTGTTTTCCAGAGTGGCTGTACCAGCTTGCATTCCCACCAACAATGTAGGAAGGACACCCTTTCTCCACCTCCTCTCCAACAATTGTTGTTTCTTGCCTTGTCAATTTTTGGCATTCTAACTGGCGTAAGGTGGTATCTCAGTGTGGTTTTGATTTGAATTTCCTTGATGGCTAATGATTTTGAACATTTTTTCATGTGTCTGTTAGCCATTTGTATGTCTTCATTGGAAAAGTGTCTGTTCATATCTTCTGCCCATTTTTTGATTTGTTTATT